>NW_020229362.1:91124-241681 GCF_003227725.1 Camponotus floridanus
ACCTACTTTCGCTTTGGCATTTAACGCGTGACCTATATATTTGACCTAGTGACCTACTTTCACTTTGGCATTTTAAAACGCGTGACCTATCATATTTTTGACCTAGTGACCCAGTGACCTACTTCCAGTTCTGGGATTTAATCCGACAGTCCCAGTGACCTAGATAAATTTCTCGATGACCCAGTTTTTCGAAATTTCGCTTTCCGATCCGATTTTCTCGGCAAATACAACTTTCTAAAGCACTTTTCGCGTTAAATTCATACTTCCCCTAATGTGTCATCACGGATTTAAGAATTTTATCCACTCCCCCCCTTTCTCCCCCCCTCGAACAACCCCTAGCTTATTGTCAAAAGGCGTGCGGATTTTCCCATGATATAACCAGAAACGCACTTTGCCCTGTTTGTTACTACTCCCTGCCGTCGGGAGAACACCAACAATACTCATATATAATTAAACACCAACTCGTAATTGGCGAATGTATTGGAGTCGCCTGTAATTCCTGCGGTAGTCGATTAAGTGGATGCAGAGTCAGTGACGAGTGCGGGGAGTGCTCACAACAATACATTGATTACCTTTCGCGTTCCGCGAATTTTTTCCCCTAACCAAGACGGTAGCATTATAATTCCCATTGCATCCCCCGAGGAAGAATCCACCGGCTCCGAATCAGAAGATTAAGTCCGAGTTATTCAGATCGCGCGTATCCCCGGGAAGAACCGCGTAGGTTTGCTTGACCCGAAAAAAGCGATCAAGTCCTGTCGTGTCCGACTACCCTGTAGCTCCGCGACACTCCGGGACGTAACAAATTTGGTGACAGCGGTGGGATACGAGAAAAACTCGGATAAGAATTCATTCTAACATGCCGGATACTCGCAGTGGAAAAAACACGGGCAAACCGCTGACCGAGGCGGAAATCGAAACGATACAAATCAAACTTAACGAAAAGGACGAAAGACTGAAGGAGGAAGCCGCGCTCCTGAAGGAACAGCGCGAAGAATACGACAGAAACGTGCGAGATCTCATTAAATACCGCGAAGAAATGGAACGAAATATAGAAACGCGCAAAGCAGACACCGCGATCAACGACGGGCCGCGGGTCGTGAACAACGATGTACTGCGCGAAGTAGAACACTTGCGGCGAGAACTCGATCAGCTTCGTCGAGAAGCTCAACCTTCACCGCGACATTCTGGACAAGGCATGCCTTTTCGCGATTCCTACGAGCACCAATACGATCCCTCGCTAGGGCCGACACATCTCCCTAAGGTCTCCTTTCGCGAAGCCACGGACTCAGTCCCCAGCTTCGACGGATATAATATCCCATTATCCCAGTTTAACAAGGCATGCCGCCGTGCCAAGGAAATAATACCCCCCTCAGCAGAAAGGAACCTCACTAAGCTATTAATTAATAAATTACGCGGGCGCGCCTACAGTGCCGTAGAAGATGAGCCCTGCGACAATATAACCCAACTGATCGACCTCCTAAACGCCGCCTTTGGATCTAAAAAGACGATAGATCAACACCGCGGTGAATTGAGCATGATCTACCTTAGACCCCAAGAACACATTCTAGATTATATTAGCAGAGTGAAAGAACTCCGCGCCGCGATACTCGATGCCGAACGCCGCGAAAGCGGAACCGTGGCACCTGCTACGGAAGCCGAAATAAACTTGCTAACCGGCCGATCATTCTGCAAAGGACTACCATTGGAATATCGGTTACAAATGGGAGAGAGCCTTTATTAATAAGCCCTTTGAAGCCTTTTCGGCCGCGAAATCAATCGCGAAGGAACAGGAATTGGACAGGACTTCGATTCGGCACACGCGATCGACAAAATTATGAGAGCGGGAAACGCAAACTACAACAGGAGGGCATACGCACCCCCCACACCACAACGATACAGTGAACCTAGATCGAACCAGGCGACAAGCCCGCGAACAAATTACCCCCGCACCGATCGCCCATCGCACAATTACCCACGATTTGATCACCCGCAAAATGGTTATCCCCGCGCGGAAACCCCGCGTAATACATCTCAATACTCGGAACGACCGCGAGAAGAGTACCCGCGTAGTAACCTTTCCTTTAACAACAATACACCGCGCGATCCTCCCCGAGAACAGCAAGCCGCCCGGAGACGAGCCAAAAGCAATGTAGATATTGCAAAAATTTCGGGCACGAAATCGATGAGTGCCGTAAACGCGCCTATAATAATGCCCGGCAAAACGACCAGGGAAACCTGCAGGGCCCCGCGAGACCGACGGGCGATACTCGCCAAGGGCCCCCGACACGCGAAATACGCCCGGTAAACCCGATCGAAGCGACTTCCGTTGGGAACACCGAATAGCCACTCTACATCCACAAAGCTTCACAAGCGCTCCCACCGTCGCGTTAGCCGCTGACGGGCTCCTACAAGAAACCATTTTTCTAGTAGACACGGGCGCCTCTCCTAATCTCGTCAAAAGACGAAACATACATCCCGAAACTGAGATCTGTAACACCGACAAGTTATACCTTAGCGGCATAACAGAAGGTAAGATCGAAACAATCGGGTCCATACAAATTCAATACAAAGGCCACCCTCTCGAACTACACGTAGTAAACGATAACTTCCCGATACCACAAGAAGGTATCCTAGGGAACGATTTCCTCCGAGGAGCCTCAACCATACACTTGAAAGAAAAGTACGTCTCGTGGAAAGGAACCCAGATACCTTTTGCAGAGCACGAGACTCTCGTTATACCCGCCAGATCACGCGCAACCTTCTATGTCAAGATACGAAACCCGGGAGTCACGACAGGATACATCCCGCGACTTAGCGTCTGCAAGGATGTCTACCTGGGAGAAGCACTAGTGACGAACCAAAACGGTAAGGCATACCTACACGCGGTGAATTCCGGCGATACGGACAAGAAATTGACCATACCGACGGTCGAGCTACAGGAGATAGAGACCGCGTCGAGCGACCCGCTCATTGAAAGCGAAGCCGAACACACAACCAGTGGAATCCTGGCGGTTTCTGCCAAACCAATCTCGGAAAATCATGTCCGACTTCAAGCTATCCGAGACTCGCTTCGCTTAGAACATTTGAACCAAGAAGAAGCCAACCACGTATCGCAACTAATCCTAAACCATGACAGCCTATTTCGATTACCGACCGATAAGCTGGAACACACTGCTGTCATATCACACAAAATTCCCACGACCGACGAACACCCCATCAACACAAAACAATACCGCTTCCCACCAATCCATAAGGAAGAAATAAACAAACAAATCACTGAACTCCTAAATAACGACGTTATTAAACCATCCGATTCCCTTATAACTCCCCTCTCTGGATAGTCCCAAAAAAACCCGACTCTAAGGGTAACAAGAGGTGGCGCATGGTGATAGACTACCGCGCGCTAAACGAAAAAACCATAGGCGACGCGTACCCTCTACCAAATATCGCCGAAATACTGGATCAACTAGGCAGTGCAAAATATTTCAGCGTTTTCGATCTCGCATCCGGTTTCCACCAAATACCTATGGATAAAACGCATGCGAAGAAAACCGCGTTCTCCACTCCCCACGGGCACTACGAATTCAACCGTATGCCCTTCGGCTTGAAGAACGCACCCGCAACGTTCCAACGACTCATGGACCAAGTCCTATCGGGTTTGCAAGGAGCCGAGCTCTTCGTCTATCTCGATGACATTGTGTTATACGCGAGCTCCCTACGCGAACACGAACTCAAGTTCAATAAATTAGCGGAGAGATTAAAGAAAGCCAACCTAAGACTGCAGCCCGACAAATGTGAATTCCTGAGAAAAGAAGTCGGATATTTAGGCCACATTATCAGCGACAAAGGCGTAAAACCGGATCCCGAAAAGATCCGCGCAGTAAGGGATTTCCCCAGGCCAAAGCATGCAAAAAACATTAAACAATTCCTGGGCCTCGCGGGCTACTATCGTAAATTTATCCCGAATTTTTCCAAACTCGCGTTCCCCCTCACGGAATTACTAAAGAAGGATCGTGAATTCAAATGGAACCCAGAACAGGAACAAGCGTTCACCACTCTCCGCGATTCCCTGTGCACGCAACCCGTCCTGCAGTATCCCGATTTTACCAAACCCTTCGTTCTCACAACCGATGCCTCGGGATACGCCATAGGCGGGATACTAAGTCAGGGAACCATTGGAAAAGATTTACCTATAGCCTATGCGTCACGCTTGCTTAATGACGCAGAAAAAAATTACTCCACAATAGAGAAAGAGCTTCTCGCTATTGTGTATTGCGTGAACCACTTTCGTCCCTATCTATATGGACGAAAGTTCGCGCTAGTGACGGATCATAAGCCACTCGTGTGGCTACACTCTGTAAAGGATCCTACCTCTCGACTCGTCCGCTGGCGTTTAAAATTGGCCGAGTACGAGTATGAGGTAACGTACAAAGCGGGAAAGACTAATGTAAACGCGGACGCACTTTCGCGAAACCCCATCCCTATATCCGCCAGAGGAAATTCTCAAATCCTAGTCCTCGAAAATGAACCTCTGTCACCCGAGTCAGATGAATCTCTATTTTCCACAGTGCCAAAACCGGGCACTAACGAAAGCGGCACGCCGACCAATGCGGAAAAAACACCCCCGACCTTGCCCTGCGACCAGCTAAACGAAGCTGAAGAATATGCAAACAGTGAAAGCGAACTCGGCACCAAAAGCGACACAGAATATGAAAGTAGCTCCGAGTCCGATGACGACGAACAAGTGCTCGAAAACCCGAACGAACCCGCCACTATACGAAATCCAACGGGACCTAACATAATAACGATCCCCGACAATTTCACCACGCGACGCGATAACCTTGTTATTTTCACTACGCAGCAAGGCATCCCGATCGACCAAGGGGCTCGCATGCTCGCAGAAACGAATTCATTACCTTTAATTAGAGACGCGACACTAGGCAGAGCCCGCGTCGACCGGAATGGCTCGCGACGAATCATATCTTTAATCGTCAAAGATAGAGTGTCAGGAATAACGGAAAAGGAGATTATTAAGGAAACAATCCACTCCTTGCTAGACGTCGTCACCGAACTCGATCTACAATCGATCTCTATTGCCAGAGGCAACATTGATAATGTATCCTGGGAAACAGTATACATGCAAATTATTCGAATCCTGAGCGAAACCAGAATTAAAATTTTCGTTTGTAAAAATGATATTACCATACCAGCAGAAGGAAACAGACAGCAAATTCTCTCGGAGAACCATTGCTCTGCCGTAGGCGGACACAAGGGTGTTACGAAGACGTATAACCGCATAAAAAAGAGATATTATTGGCCAGGAATAAAAGCGAGCGTTGAATTATATATAAAGAATTGCCGCGCTTGCCAATTAAAAAAATTAGTAAGAACAAAAACTCGACAACCTATGATACTTACCGACACCCCTGACTCCGCCTTCGACAAAATCTCCATGGATATCATGGGTCCTTTACCAACGACACATTCAAACAATTCTTACATACTTACTATACAGGACCTGTTAACTAAATACTCTCTCGCGATACCGCTCCAACGCGCCGGAGCCATAGAAGTAGCCGAAGCGCTCACTAATGAATTTATATGTATTTTCGGAGCTCCCAAGGCAATCCTGACCGACCAAGGACTGCACTTCCTAAATAGTCTTATGCGAAACGTCGCGCGTAAATTTAAGATTAAACACTATAAAACCACAGCGTATAGACCACAAGCCAACGGTTCAGTCGAAAGATCGCACCAAGTCTTGTGGGAATACCTGAAGCAATTTGTAGACAAAAATAGCGAATGGGATAAATGCTTAAAACCCGCATCCCTCTCATACAATACAAGTGTTCACGAAGGCACCTTGTATACTCCGCACGAGCTCGTGTTCGGTAAAATGGCACGAACTCCCACGAGCGACCCCGCTATCACAGACACAACGAACGAAAGTTATACCGAATATCTCTCAACACTCTTTAATAGGATTAAAGACGCACAAGACATCGCACGCGAAAACCTAACACGCGCCAAAGAGAGATCCAAAAGATATTATGACCGTAAAGTTAAGGCTTGTAACGTTAAGGTAGGCGATAGCGTATACCTCCTTAGAGAACCCTCCAAAGGGAAACTAGGGGACCAGTACGTAGGCCCCTATAGAATTTTAGAAGTTCGTAAGAACCATAATGTAAAACTAGCTATTAGCGCCACCAGAACCCGTGTAGTACATGTAGATAAACTCAAGCACTCGCCCCACGACGCCCCCACCACGGAAGATTCCCCCACTCCAGAACCACCATATCAACGGAAGCCGGACGGAGGACCGACTATAACTCCGCCAGACACCGAAGCGTGAAGGTCGCCGCATTCACCATGGATCACTGGTTCTGTATCACCGCCTTGATCCTGTCGCTACCTGCTGCATCGTACTGCCTCATCGGGTATGATTGCGGAGGACAAGGACTGAATATCACCACCTTATCGCTCTTGGACATAGGCAAATGTGCCGTCGACGATATAGAACCTAAGAAAGAGACTACTTACGTACAACTATTACAACAATCAACTTACGATCGCACTCATGTGATACAATGTAAGGTCGAAGTCGACCGCACCATATATTACTGTGGGATGCATTCCCACGTCTCAATAGTTCGAGGAGGACGCCGCCAATACACGATCGAACTCAACGAGCCCATCTGCAAAAAACTGCAGAATACCGGAACCATAGACATCGGGACAGGACGGAAAAGCATCCTCCAATCCTTCAAAAGAAACAGCACAGACATACGAAGCGTCACCCTCGCAGGTACCACCGGAATGGACGGAAGCTGCAAGGGAACTCAATACTCAGACGCCTACGGGACCTGGGAAGACGCAGTCGCCCAAGCTATCGTGAAAGTAACCCTACGAGATTTTGAAGCAGTAGTCGACCGCAACGCAAACGAGTTAATCCTGCCTTCTGGGATACATTGCAAAGCACTAGCAGGGGAGTGCCTGGACCAGGACGGTTCGGAAACCTACTGGACCTCCACGCCCAGGGACAGCTGCCACTTCGATCAATACGATGTGCTCTACGAAGGCCCGGCTGACAAGCTCACCGCGCAAACAAGCGTCGATACGCCGACGGTGTACACGGTAACGACGAAAGAAACTACCTTTGCCCTCACGAAGACCACGGAAACAACGTTATGCGGATACAAGCTGATGTCAACGGAGCACCCAAAATTATTTGTACTTGAAACGAAACGAGGAAGGACGTTTAAGATACGCACACGAATATCTGTCAACAACCTAGACATATTCGCGTACGTAAACTCAAAATTCATATACGTAGAAAAACATATCAAGACTCAACTAACACAGCTGTACCGAGACATAATGGAGCAGAAGTGCGCGCTCGAGAAAGAAATACTACAGAACGCACTTTCGCTAGCCAGCTTTGCCCCAGACGAAATGGCGCACCGGATTATGAAGGAACCCGGTTATACCGCGGTTGTAGCCGGAGAAGCGTTACATCTAATAAAATGCCTAGCGGTAGAATGTCGAGTACGACCAACGGAAAATTGCTACAATGAGATTCCAGTAAGCTACAAGAACCAGACATTCTTCATGCTCCCAAGAACAAGAATACTCACCAAAAAGGGCACGCCAAGAGACTGCAACGAATTCCTGCCGGTGATGTACGACATACAAGGCAGCTGGTACAGACTGATGCCGCGACCGCAGGAAGCAGCAACCCCCTCCATCATCCAGCCGCTAACAAAGCCCACCTGGAAATACCTGAGCCCCTCCTCTCTCGCCACTAGCGGCATCTATACAAGTGAAGACTTGGACAGGCTCAGAGACCACATAATGTTTCCCATGGAAAAACCCTCAATGCTGAATACAATAGCAAGAGGCGCTATGGGACGAGAAATTCCCCGAGGAAGCATAACTATGCTAAACCTTCTGGATGAAGAGTCACTGGATCGAATAGCGGAGAACGCAGGACAAAAATTATGGAAAGGATTCATTACGTTCGGGTCAGCCAGCGCCGGAGTAATAGGAATCTTCATAATAATCCGATTAATAAAATTAATAGTGGACACCATCATCCATGGCTACGCTCTACACTCGATATACGGGTGGAGCCTCCATCTATTAGGAGCAGTCTGGACATCGGTGACGCACCTGCTGTTGCACCTAGGGACGCCAAACCAGCGAGTGGACCGCAGAAACCAACGCCCCCCTAAGAGCCCTCCCACGACCCACGAAAATCTACCCCCTGAAACCCACTCAGCCTCGGACGAACTCTATCCCCTGGCCCACAAACCCCGAGGAAGTGAAGTGAAAAAGAACAATAGCGAACTGCGTAAATTGTTAGTCGACGGCGAGTAGAATAAAACCTAAATAATATGATTAGAAATAAGATAGAAGTAAAATTGCGGTAGAACTTTAGTTTTAGTACGTCTTTGTAACTCCGCCTAAAGGTAAAATTGCGAGCTAAGAGCGAAAACTAACCTAAGTAAATGCATGTTAAATTTAAGCGCAAAATGCTGGGCCATGGCCCAACATTTTATTTTTAAGGGGGGAGGTGTTATATCCCGCGCCTAAATTTTCCGCGAATTTCACTGCAAAAACGACTAAGTCCATTCTAGCGCGTTTGAATCACGCGCCTAGGCGCGCCATGACACCGAACCTCATCCTGCGGCCGAGCGCGGCGCCGCAGTAGTATAAGCTTCCGCCGAACGCCGAGAGATGGCGCTCATCTCGGGCCCCTCTCTCTCGGAGTTCCCCACTCTCGACCGCCGCAGCGGCCGAGCCGCCGAAATCAAGGGACCTCAGAGTGGGCCCAGTCTCAGCCAGTCGACATCGTGACTTCGAACCGAAAAGATCTAGCTCCCAAGCGGAACTCTAATACTAATTCCAATTTCTAAATCTAACTCTAAATTCTAAGTCGAACTCTAACTTTAAGATTTTTGTATTAGCTCATATATACCAGTGTCTAGAATATATTCTTCTTTTATTTGATATATCAACGTCGTGATTATTTATCGAATCCTACCTTGCATTTAGTTGAGATTTCTCACCAGGCACGCATTCATTTGTAGTAAATTCTAAATAACATTGTGATCTTGGACCATCGATATCTGTCAGAGAGGACCACCGCTCACGGATATAGCTGAGATATTTTCAATCAGTGAGGACCACCGCACATTGAACAATAGCGAAGCTACGATTAATCCAAGAATCATCCAATTGTTTAAAATACAATAATCAATATCGCAATCTTGGACTTATTCTATCTGTCAGAGAGGACCACCGCTCACAGATATAGCTGAAATATTCTTGATCAGTGAGGACCACCGCACATCGAGTAATAGCTAAGCAATAATAAATCCAAGAATGTTTTTTATTTATTTAAATCATAATGCCTAAAACTCGCCGTGCCGGGAGAAAGAACCAACTACGCCGACTACGTCGCCATTACGAGTGCTCCGCGGATCGCTATACGCGCATCATTGATAATTATTTAGATCCGGAATACGAACAATTAATTGCAAACAATTCGAAAGTGAAGTGCAATACTGTGTGGCCTGAGAAGCTCACACCCATCGATACAGACGTCACCCCATTCCGGCCTGCCACCACCCTCCCTGGAGACCCACGAGGTGCATCACGTGTCTTAATCAATCACGGCAGCAAGCAGGAAGCCGAGCGATCCTGAGGAAACTTCTAGAATCTTCTCGAAGGTAAGAAAATCTTGTTCGAACGCGTTCGTCGAGCCCTTTGTCTCCTAAAATTTACGACCGCGCCCCGACCCTTCGGCGCCGAGACACATCCCAACGCGCCTCATACACATCGGAATTAAATCGCCAACGCCGTGCCGCGGATAAAACGCGATCCCGTGGAATCAGAGCAACAAAATTGATATTAACGCTAATAAATAGTCATCAGAGACTCCCCTGTCGTCGAATTAATTCGATTCGCGGTTTAATTCGGCCCCGAAACGCGTTTTCTAAAGTTTGATTCACTGGGATTTAATCCGACGACCTAGTGACCTACTTTCGCTTTGGCATTTAACGCGTGACCTATATATTTTGACCTAGTGACCTACTTTCACTTTGGCATTTAACGCGTGACCTATATATTTTGACCTAGTGACCCAGTGACCTACTTCCAGTTCTGGGATTTAATCCGACAGCCCAGTGACCTAGATAAATTTTCTCGATGACCCAGTTTTCGAAATTTCGCTTTCCGATCCGATTTTCTCGGCAAATACAACTTTCTAAGCACTTTTCGCGTTAAATTCATACTTCCCCTAATGTGTCATCACGGATTTAAGAATTTTATCCACTCCCCCCCCTTTCTCCCCCCTCGAACAACCCCTAGCTTATTGTCAAAAGGCGTGCGGATTTTCCCATGATATAACCAGAAACGCACTTTGTCCTGTTTGTTACTACTCCCTGCCGTCGGGAGAACACCAACAATACTCATATATAATTAAACACCAACTCGTAATTGGCGAATGTATTGGAGTCGCCTGTAATTCCTGCGGTAGTCGATTAAGTGGATGCAGAGTCAGTGACGAGTGCGGGGAGTGCTCACAACAATACATTGATTACCTTTCGCGTTCCGCGAATTTTTCCCCTAACCAAGACGGTAGCATTATAATTCCCATTGCATCCCCCGAGGAAGAATCCACCGGCTCCGAATCAGAAGATTAAGTCCGAGTTATTCAGATCGCGCGTATCCCCGGGAAGAACCGCGTAGGTTTGCTTGACCCGAAAAAAGCGATCAAGTCCTGTCGTGTCCGACTACCCTGTAGCTCCGCGACACTCCGGGACGTAACAATATAATAATTTTAAATTTTGATTAATGCATTAAGATTTCGATTGTTCATATATCAAAATGATTTTATCTAATTTATTACAATTTGCTTAGGAATACTGTTGCTGGAAATATCTTTTATTAAATTCTCATTGGTCAAAGCATTGATTTCTCAAGGGATTATTATTTTGTCTTAGTTTATTCGCGATATCCGTGTAGGGCAAAAATCGTCGTGTTTAATATATGTACATGTATGTGTATTAATTGTATTTTTATTATATATTTTTTCTACACGTTATTAGAGAATATATATATATATATATATATTCATTGGGAAAAGGGAAGCTTATAAATCATTTCATATTTATGGTTTGATAATCGTGAAGAAATTACATAAGTAAGCGTAAATATTTCCCTTTATTTTATTATTTTACATATTTATAATGTTAACTTATTATTTCTTTTGCTAATTCTTATGCGTTAATTTTCATTGATATTATAAGGGATTGCATATATTAATTATACGAATTTAGTTTTCTATAACATGGCGATTGACTATTATTGTTAGTAATTTGCCTTACGCGTATTTATTTATAATTGGGTTATGTAATATATGCATGTGTCCGATTTAAATATTATTAAAATTTATGTCCTTGGTTATTGGTAGGACATTTGTCATGAAATAATTTAGTATTAATGTACAGCGTTAAATTGAGAAATTTTATATTTTGATTATATTATCTTGGAGGGTCATTATCCTCTTCAATTATTTTATAGGAAATTGTATATAGACCTTTTATTAATTACGATTTTTCTTTTTCAGGTTTCTAGTGGTGAGAATCTACATTTAAGAGAGTGTTTACGCGGGAGAGAGAGAGAGATGTTCAAGCCTATGATTTGTGCTACAAGATTCCAACGATATATATATATAAGCATAGACGTTCTTATTATTATATTTTTATTTATTCTTTTGGTTCAACAAAATGTTTTATAAATTAATTTTATTTCATCGAGAAAAAAACTCTTATTAATTTCTGGTTAGCACATACTATATTTATTTAATAAATTCTGTATGTCATAAAGAATAGTTGGGGGACTTTTATTTATCCGACAGATCAAATAGAAACAGATACGGATTTTAATTTTATTTAATTTATTCTCTTGAATTTTAAGTCATTATATTTATAAATTTTGTTGATGATCAACAGGTACATTTTGTTGTTCCGTTTGGTGTATCTATGTGTATGTCTCATTTAATAATTAGGTTAGTAGGATCAATATAGCGATTTTATTTCAATATATGTAATAGAATTAATCATGATCAGATATATATATGTGGGTAGCGTATGTATATTTTGAGTAAAGTATAATTTGAGTGATATTTGAGTCTTATAGTTCTCCTAAATAGTAATGGAGATGTTAGACACAAAATTTCAGATATATATGTATATATAAGAGGCGGTATTTATGCTTGTTTAAAAATGTAATCTTATTTCAACAAATCTGTTGGTCATGGTATTAGAGTTTATTATTAGAAGTGTCATGTATAAGAGTTATAATTTTTCTTTTGAACGTATTGTACGTTTGTTCTCGGTTATTTGTTCGTAATGTAATGAGTACGTATTTTTACTGAGTGGCTTTATATGAATATATATATATGTCACTATTGTAAAGACGATTTTATTTAGTTTTTGTGCAGAGTTTATTTTATTAATTATTTGTATTAAGCATTTTTGCTTGTAAATCAAGTCTTTGCGTCTCCTTTTATATGGTTAGGTCCTTAAGGTTATACTGTTAATAATTATTTAAAAGGGGCTTGTGGAGCAATTCTATTAATGTTAATCGTTGAGGGTTTTGATTCTTACTTTATAAGAGTGTTTCTTGTCTCTACTGGAAAATATGGGATTACTAGATTTGGCTTATATCGATGGGTTTTCCTTTTACAGATTCTTAAAATTGGGGATCTATGTACGAGTATACGCGTATGAAGGCGGAAAATATTCTAACTATTTGAAGAGTGCGGATTATATATACTTATCGGAAGGATAATTGATTTTACACTTCACGATACTTTAACTAGAACTTAAATCTATTCTACGTAAGTATATATATTTTCTTTTTCTTTCTTTTCATATATTGTGTTTTTTTTTTATTTCATCTATTGTGGTTTTTTTTTGTTAACAAAATGAATCGTTATCGAATCTGTTTCATTACGATTGATTGTTTGAATAATGAAAGATATTTGTAAATATATATATATTCTAGATTTGAAATTCTTTACATTATTGTGGCTTTAAGATTTTCAATATTTTTAATTAAAGTTTATTCAATAAGTTTCCAATGATAACGGTTAGGTCCATTTTGTTAGATTTTGTCTATATATATATATATATATTTAAATATATTTGCTAATGCTGGTTTTACGGTTAGTTCCACTAGTATAACGAAATTTTATATAGAGTAATGACGATATGATAATATTATAACATTTTATTGATATTTTCTATAATTTTCAGGTATTCTGTAGCGACTTTCAATGAGTGTACTACACATATGCTGTCAGCGAGGGACAGATATATATATATAGACGTTATTATATAACAATAGTAGGTAAAGATTATGATATAGATATAGTTTTGGAATTTTAATATGCGATATAGTGTAGTATAAAGATTTTGAAAATTTTTCATTGCGGGACGTAACAAAAGCATTCATTTCAAGTTAGTTCAGTAGTTCGCATCATCGCATGCTATCCTGAAAAAAAGCGTTTATTTCGCGTTATTACGCCGTATTGCGGTGCGTTATTCGGATTAAAAGCATTCATTTCAAGTCAGTTCAGTAGTTCGCATCATCGCATGGTATCTTGAAAAAAAGCGTTTATTTAACGTTATTACGTCGTATAAGCGTGCGTTATTCTGATTAAAAGCATTCATTTCAAGTTAGTTCAGTAGTTCGCATCATCGCATGCTACTTTGAAAAAAAGCGTTTATATCACGTTATTGCGTCGTATAGGCGTGCATTATTCGGATTAAAAGCATTCATTTCTAGGTAATTCAGTAGTTCGCATCATCGCATGATATCCCGGAAAAAAGCATTCAATTTTCGTTTCTACGTCGTATTGGCGTGCATTATTCGGATTTTAAACATTCATTTCTAGTTAATTCAGTAGTTTGCATCATCGCATGCTATCCTGAAAAAAAACGTTTATTTCACGTTATTACGTCGTATAGGCGTGCATTATTCGGATTTTAAGCATTCATTTCAAGTTAATTCAGTAGTTTGCATCATCGCATGCTATCCTGAAAAAAAGCGTTTATTTCACGTTATTACGTCGTATAGGCGTGCGTTATTCGGATTAAAAGCATTCGTTTCAAGTTAGATCAGTAATTCGCATCATCGCATGATATCCCGGAAAAAAGCATTCAATTTTCGTTTCTACGTCGTATTGGCGTGCATTATTCGGATTTTAAGCATTCATTTCTAGTTAATTCAGTAGTTTGCATCATCGCATGCTATCCTGAAAAAAAACGTTTATTTTGCGTTATTACGTCGTATAGGCGTGCGTTATTCGGATTAAAAGCATTCATTTCAAGTTAGTTCAGTAATTCGCATCATCGCATGATATCTTGAAAAAAAGCGTTTATTTCACGTTATTACGTCGTATTGGCGTGCATTATTCGGATTTTAAGCATTCATTTCAAGTTAATTCAGTAGTTTGCATCATCGCATGCTATCCTGAAAAAAAGCGTTTATTTCACGTTATTACGTCGTATAGGCGTGCGTTATTCGGATTAAAAGCATTCATTTCAAGTTAGTTCAGTAGTTCGCATCATCGCATGCTATCTTGAAAAAGCATTCAATTTTCGTTTCTACGTCGTATTGGCGTGCATTATTCGGATTAAAAGCATTCATTTCTAGTTAGTTCAGTACTTTGCATCATCGCATGCTATCCTGAAAAAAAGCGTTTATTTCACGTTATTACGTCGTATAGGTGTGCGTTATTCGGATTAAAAGCATTCATTTCAAATTAGATCAGTAGTTCGCATCATCGCATGCTATCTTGAAAAAAAAACGTTTATTTCGCGTTATTACGCCGTATTGCGGTGCGTTATTCGGATTAAAAGCATTCATTTCAAGTCAGTTCAGTAGTTCGCATCATCGCATGGTATCTTGAAAAAAGGCGTTTATTTCACGTTATTACGTCGTATAGGCGTGCATTATTCGGATTAAAAGCATTCATTTCAAGTTAGTTCAGTAGTTCGCATCATCGCATGCTATCCTGAAAAAAAGCGTTTATTTCGCGTTATTACGCCGTATTGCGGTGCGTTATTCGGATTAAAAGCATTCATTTCAAGTCAGTTCAGTAGTTCGCATCATCGCATGGTATCTTGAAAAAAAGCGTTTATTTAACGTTATTACGTCGTATAAGCGTGCGTTATTCTGATTAAAAGCATTCATTTCAATTTAGTTCAGTAGTTCGCATCATCGCATGCTACTTTGAAAAAAAGCGTTTATATCACGTTATTGCGTCGTATAGGCGTGCATTATTCGGATTAAAAGCATTCATTTCTAGGTAATTCAGTAGTTCGCATCATCGCATGATATCCCGGAAAAAAGCATTCAATTTTCGTTTCTACGTCGTATTGGCGTGCATTATTCGGATTTTAAACATTCATTTTTAGTTAATTCAGTAGTTTGCATCATCGCATGCTATCCTGAAAAAAACGTTTATTTCACGTTATTACGTCGTATAGGCGTGCGTTATTCGGATTAAAAGCATTCATTTCAAGTTAGTTCAGTAGTTCGCATCATCGCATGCTATCCTGAAAAAAAGCGTTTATTTCGCGTTATTACGCCGTATTGCGGTGCGTTATTCGGATTAAAAGCATTCATTTCAAGTCAGTTCAGTAGTTCGCATCATCGCATGGTATCTTGAAAAAAAGCGTTTATTTAACGTTATTACGTCGTATAGCGTGCTTATTCGGATTAAAGCATTCATTTCAATTTAGTTCAGTAGTTCGCATCATCGCATGCTACTTGAAAAAAAGCGTTTATTTCACGTTATTACGTCGTATAGGCGTGCGTTATTCGGATTAAAAGCATTCATTTCAGGTAATTCAGTATTCGCATCATCGCATGATATCCCGGAAAAAAGCATTCAATTTTCGTTTCTACGTCGTATTGGCGTGCATTATTCGGATTTTAAACATTCATTTCTAGTTAATTCAGTAGTTTGCATCATCGCATGCTATCCTGAAAAAAAACGTTTATTTCACGTTATTACGTCGTATAGGCGTGCGTTATTCGGATTAAAAGCATTCATTTCAAGTTAGTTCAGTAGTTCGCATCATCGCATGCTACTTTGAAAAAAAGCGTTTATATCACGTTATTGCGTCGTATAGGCGTGCATTATTCGGATTAAAAGCATTCATTTCTAGGTAATTCAGTAGTTCGCATCATCGCATGATATCCCGGAAAAAAGCATTCAATTTTCGTTTCTACGTCGTATTGGCGTGCATTATTCGGATTTTAAACATTCATTTCTAGTTAATTCAGTAGTTTGCATCATCGCATGCTATCCTGAAAAAAAACGTTTATTTCACGTTATTACGTCGTATAGGCGTGCGTTATTCGGATTAAAAGCATTCATTTCAAGTTAGTTCAGTAGTTCGCATCATCGCATGCTATCCTGAAAAAAAGCGTTTATTTCGCGTTATTACGCCGTATTGCGGTGCGTTATTCGGATTAAAAGCATTCATTTCAAGTCAGTTCAGTAGTTCGCATCATCGCATGGTATCTTGAAAAAAAGCGTTTATTTAACGTTATTACGTCGTATAGGCGTGCATTATTCGGATTTTAAGCATTCATTTCAAGTTAATTCAGTAGTTTGCATCATCGCATGCTATCCTGAAAAAAAGCGTTTATTTCACGTTATTACGTCGTATAGGCGTGCGTTATTCGGATTAAAAGCATTCGTTTCAAGTTAGATCAGTAATTCGCATCATCGCATGATATCCCGGAAAAAAGCATTCAATTTTCGTTTCTACGTCGTATTGGCGTGCATTATTCGGATTTTAAGCATTCATTTCTAGTTAATTCAGTAGTTTGCATCATCGCATGCTATCCTGAAAAAAAACGTTTATTTCACGTTATTACGTCGTATAGGCGTGCGTTATTCGGATTAAAAGCATTCATTTCAAGTTAGTTCAGTAGTTCGCATCATCGCATGCTATCTTGAAAAAAAGCGTTTATTTCACGTTATTACGTCGTATAGGCGTGCATTATTCGGATTAAAAGCATTCATTTCTAGGTAATTCAGTAGTTCGCATCATCGCATACTATCTTGAAAAAAAGCGTTAATTTCACGTTATTACGACGTATAGGCGTTCGTTATTCGGATTAAAAGCAATCGTTTCAAGTTAGATCAGTAATTCGCATCATCGCATGATATCCCGGAAAAAAGCATTCAATTTTCGTTTCTACGTCGTATTGGCGTGCATTATTCGGATTTTAAGCATTCATTTCAAGTTAATTCAGTAGTTTGCATCATCGCATGCTATCCTGAAAAAAAGCGTTTATTTCACGTTATTACGTCGTATAGGCGTGCGTTATTCGGATTAAAAGCATTCATTTCAAGTTAGTTCAGTAGTTCGCATCATCGCATGCTATCTTGAAAAAAGCATTCAATTTTCGTTTCTACGTCGTATTGGCGTGCATTATTCGGATTAAAAGCATTCATTTCTAGTTAGTTCAGTACTTTGCATCATCGCATGCTATCCTGAAAAAAAGCGTTTATTTCACGTTATTACGTCGTATAGGTGTGCGTTATTCGGATTAAAAGCATTCATTTCAAATTAGATCAGTAGTTCGCATCATCGCATGCTATCTTGAAAAAAAAACGTTTATTTCGCGTTATTACGCCGTATTGCGGTGCGTTATTCGGATTAAAAGCATTCATTTCAAGTCAGTTCAGTAGTTCGCATCATCGCATGGTATCTTGAAAAAAGGCGTTTATTTCATGTTATTACGTCGTATAAGCGTGCGTTATTCGGATTAAAAGCATTCATTTCAAGTTAGTTCAGTAATTCGCATCGTCGCATGATATCCCGGAAAAAAGCATTCAATTTTCGTTTCTACGTCGTATTGGCGTGCATTATTCGGATTAAAAGCATTCATTTCTATGTAATTCAGCAGTTCGCATCATCGCATACTATCTTGAAAAAAAGCGTTTATTTCATGTTATTACGTCGTATAGGCGTGCGTTATTCGGATTAAAAGTATTCATTTCAAGTTATTTCAGTAATTCGCATCATCGCATGATATCCCGGAAAAAAGCATTCGATTCTTGTTTCTACGTCGTACAGGCGTGCGTTATTCGGATTAAAAGCATTCATTTCTATGTAATTCAGTAGTTCGCATCATCGCATGCTATCTTGAAAAAAAGCGTTTAATTCACATTAGTACGTCGCATAGGCATGCGTTATTTGGATTAAAAGATTTTATTTCTATGTAATTCAGTAGTACGCATCATCACATGCTATCTGGAAGAAAAGCGTTTAATTCACATTAGTACGTCGTATAGGCATGCGTTATTCGGATTAAAAGCATTCATTTCTATGTAATTCAGTAGTTCGCATCATCGCATGCTATCTTGAAAAAAAGCGTTTATATCACGTTATTGCTTCGTATAGGCGTGCGTTATTCGGATTAAAATCATTCATTTCTATATAATTCAGTAGTTCGCGTCATCGCATGCTATCTTGAAAAAAAGCGTTTATTTCACGTTATTACGTCGTATAGACGTGCGTTATTCGGATTAAAAGCATTCATTTCAAGTTAGTTCAGTAATTCGCATCATCGCATGATATCCCGGAAAAAAGCATTTAATTCTCGTTTCTACGTCGTATAGGCGTGCATTATTCGGAGTAAAAGCATTCATTTCTAGATAGTTCAGTAGTTCGCATCATCGCATGCTATCTTGAAAATAAGCGTTTAATTCTCGTTTGTAGGTCGTATAAGCGTGCGTTATTCGCAAAGAAACCATTTATATCTAGTTAGTTCAGTAGTTCACATCATAGCATGCTATCTTGAAAAAAAGCGTTTAATTCTAATTTGTACGTCGTATATGTGTACGTTATTAGGATTAAATGCATTCATTTCTAGTTATTTCAGTAGTTCGCATCATCGCATGCTATCTTGAAAAAAGCGTTTAATTCACGTTAGTACGTCGTATAGACGTGCGTTATTCGGATGAAAAGCATTTATTTCTAGTTAGTTTAGTAGTTCGCATCAACGCGTGATGTTATAGTCCGAAAAACTATAACTTATTATTTCATTGATAATATTAATAGAATATTCGCGAACCGCGCAAAACCGCTATCTCAGCGAACCACGCGTAAGGACGTCCACCGGAAACGCGAAAAACGCTAACGAAGGGATTCAACTTTGAACCTCCTTCGCTTGCACTTGGAGTTTGGACGCCACAAAATACCCTCCGCGACCATACATGGTCATGTCGCTAGGCGATCCCCTCTAAAATTCCCAAAAACGAGGGAATAAAAGCCGTCCCGCGAGCCCGCTGCGGACAGTCGTTAATAATAAATCAATCAGTAAATAGTGCGACATCGTGAACTAACCAATATACTATGCGATGAATCACTCAAGGAAGTAAAACGCTCTAAAACTAAGAACGGAGCGATACAAGAAAGGACGATAATAAGGAAAGAAGACTTGTAAAGAGATCGACTAACAGCAAAACACTAGAATCTATTCATGTAAGAAATTATACAAAATAAACTGTTTTATAATAAAGAACATTGCGGGTTAACCAGAGGACCCGACTTGAATTATCCGGCTATCCCACATCCCGTGCCGCACCGGGCACAACATTATTGGCAGCGGTGGGATAGCCGAGATCAAGGACCATCCCTGAATCCTTAACGCCTGTAACAAAAAGAAAATACAGAATTAATAAACTGGAGAGATACTGCTATATTAAAGCAGATAGACTTAACCAGCACGCAACACATACGGACGACAGTGATAAAGAAATCACGGTCAAGCAGCTGAAAGCCGAAAGGAAACACCAGCGCTCAAGAACCAACGTCGATCCACGGCCAAGGCAACGCAACGTAGACGGACAACGCATCGCCGACGGACAACGCACTAACGCGGGACAATGATCCACCAGCAGCTTCAGCAGTCGAGCGATCCGATAAGCAACCCGATAAATTGCGACCATGCGAATCATTGTACTACTACTATAAGTCGAACTTTATTTAAATGTCAGCGCCGTCAAAAAAAGTAATATTTAAGAGTCCGCGATTTCTGAGCGTACCAGCGCGATTAGCAAATAGAACTGTAACTCTAAATACGCGAGTAGCAGAAGAGGTTGCTCGCAATATTCGTAGAAGCGTACGGAAAAATTTAGAAAAACATTATTCGAGTTCTGATTCATTCGAGGAACACGAACCGAGTAATAACGATAATTCAGTACAAGACGGACCAAGTCGCGTTACGGTACGAAAAAATTATTCACCGATATCAGTTGATGTTAGTTTATTCGAGCCTCGTGCGCAAGTAAATATGGACAAAACCGTCGATAGAGAAATCGAGCGCATGCGAGCGCAACAGGCCGAACTAAACGTAGCTGCGGCCTATGAGGACGCAGGTCAGCCGGCCGAAGGAACGAGTAACATATTACTTGCCGAACTCGTACACAGTTTTCGCGAAATGTAAACCGAAATGCAGTACATGCGCGAACAAATGCGAAATATGCAAACCGCACAAGCAAATTTAAACGGAACGCGAGTAAATGCAAACACTGTCCCACTCGACGTAACTTACGGTCGCACTCAAAGCAATATCCGAAATCGACGTAGCGCAGCCCCGCACTATGTAACATTAAAAGAAGCGCGAACAATGATTCCCGAGTTTGACGGAACGACGCAACATAAATTACAGGAATTTTTAAACTCTTGCACGTATGCGGTACAAAATTGTTATATCCCGCGCCTAAATTTTCCGCGAATTTCACTGCAAAAACGACTAAGTCCATTCTAGCGCGTTTGAATCACGCGCCTAGGCGCGCCATGACACCGAACCTCATCCTGCGGCCGAGCGCGGCGCCGCAGTAGTATAAGTTTCCGCCGGACGCCGAGAGATGGCGCTCATCCCGGGCCCCTCTCTCTCGGAGTTCCCCACTCTCGACCGCCGCAGCGGCCGAGCCGCCGAAATCAAGGGACCTCAGAGCGGGCCCAGTCTCAGACAGTCGACATCGTGACTTCGAACCGAAAAGATCTAGCTCCCAAGCGGAACTCTAATACTAATTCCAATTTCTAAATCTAACTCTAAATTCTAAGTCGAACTCTAACTTTAAGATTTTTGTATTAGCTCATATATACCAGTGTCTAGAATATATTCTTCTTTTATTTGATATATCAACGTCGTGATTATTTATCGAATCCTACCTTGCATTTAGTTGAGATTTCTCACCAGGCACGCATTCATTTGTAGTAAATTCTAAATAACATTGTGATCTTGGACCATCGATATCTGTCAGAGAGGACCACCGCTCACGGATATAGCTGAGATATTTTCAATCAGTGAGGACCACCGCACATTGAACAATAGCGAAGCTACGATTAATCCAAGAATCATCCAATTGTTTAAAATACAATAATCAATATCGCAATCTTGGACTTATTCTATCTGTCAGAGAGGACCACCGCTCACAGATATAGCTGAAATATTCTTGATCAGTGAGGACCACCGCACATCGAGTAATAGCTAAGCAATAATAAATCCAAGAATGTTTTTTTATTTATTTAAATCATAATGCCTAAAACTCGCCGTGCCGGGAGAAAGAACCAACTACGCCGACTACGTCGCCATTACGAGTGCTCCGCGGATCGCTATACGCGCATCATTGATAATTATTTAGATCCGGAATACGAACAATTAATTGCAAACAATTCGAAAGTGAAGTGCAATACTGTGTGGCCTGAGAAGCTCACACCCATCGATACAGACGTCACCCCATTCCGGCCTGCCACCACCCTCCCTGGAGACCCACGAGGTGCATCACGTGTCTTAATCAACCACGGCAGCAAGCAGGAAGCCGAGCGATCCTGAGGAAACTTCTAGAATCTTCTCGAAGGTAAGAAAATCTTGTTCGAACGCGTTCGTCGAGCCCTTTGTCTCCTAAAATTTACGACCGCGCCCCGACCCTTCGGCGCCGAGACACATCCCAACGCGCCTCATACACATCGGAATTAAATCGCCAACGCCGTGCCGCGGATAAAACGCGATCCCGTGGAATCAGAGCAACAAAATTGATATTAACGCTAATAAATAGTCATCAGAGACTCCCCTGTCGTCGAATTAATTCGATTCGCGGTTTAATTCGGCCCCGAAACGCGTTTTCTAAAGTTTGATTCACTGGGATTTAATCCGACGACCTAGTGACCTACTTTCACTTTGGCATTTAACGCGTGACCTATATATTTTGACCTAGTGACCTACTTTCACTTTGGCATTTAACGCGTGACCTATATATTTTGACCTAGTGACCCAGTGACCTACTTCCAGTTCTGGGATTTAATCCGACAGCCCAGTGACCTAGATAAATTTTCTCGATGACCCAGTTTTCGAAATTTCGCTTTCCGATCCGATTTTCTCGGCAAATACAACTTTCTAAGCACTTTTCGCGTTAAATTCATACTTCCCCTAATGTGTCATCACGGATTTAAGAATTTTATCCACTCCCCCCCTTTCTCCCCCCTCGAACAACCCCTAGCTTATTGTCAAAAGGCGTGCGGATTTTCCCATGATATAACCAGAAACGCACTTTGCCCTGTTTGTTACTACTCCCTGCCGTCGGGAGAACACCAACAATACTCATATATAATTAAACACCAACTCGTAATTGGCGAATGTATTGGAGTCGCCTGTAATTCCTGCGGTAGTCGATTAGTGGATGCAGAGTCAGTGACGAGTGCGGGGAGTGCTCACAACAATACATTGATTACCTTTCGCGTTCCGCGAATTTTTCCCCTAACCAAGACGGTAGCATTATAATTCCCATTGCATCCCCCGAGGAAGAATCCACCGGCTCCGAATCAGAAGATTAAGTCCGAGTTATTCAGATCGCGCGTATCCCCGGGAAGAACCGCGTAGGTTTGCTTGACCCGAAAAAAGCGATCAAGTCCTGTCGTGTCCGACTACCCTGTAGCTCCGCGACACTCCGGGACGTAACAAATTTGGTGACAGCGGTGGGATACGAGAAAAACTCGGATAAGAATTCATTCTAACATGCCGGATACTCGCAGTGGAAAAAACACGGGCAAACCGCTGACCGAGGCGGAAATCGAAACGATACAAATCAAACTTAACGAAAAGGACGAAAGACTGAAGGAGGAAGCCGCGCTCCTGAAGGAACAGCGCGAAGAATACGACAGAAACGTGCGAGATCTCATTAAATACCGCGAAGAAATGGAACGAAATATAGAAACGCGCAAAGCAGACACCGCGATCAACGACGGGCCGCGGGTCGTGAACAACGATGTACTGCGCGAAGTAGAACACTTGCGGCGAGAACTCGATCAGCTTCGTCGAGAAGCTCAACCTTCACCGCGACATTCTGGACAAGGCATGCCTTTTCGCGATTCCTACGAGCACCAATACGATCCCTCGCTAGGGCCGACACATCTCCCTAAGGTCTCCTTTCGCGAAGCCACGGACTCAGTCCCCAGCTTCGACGGATATAATATCCCATTATCCCAGTTTAACAAGGCATGCCGCCGTGCCAAGGAAATAATACCCCCCTCAGCAGAAAGGAACCTCACTAAACTATTAATTAATAAATTACGCGGGCGCGCCTACAGTGCCGTAGAAGATGAGCCCTGCGACAATATAACCCAACTGATCGACCTCCTAAACGCCGCCTTTGGATCTAAAAAGACGATAGATCAACACCGCGGTGAATTGAGCATGATCTACCTTAGACCCCAAGAACACATTCTAGATTATATTAGCAGAGTGAAAGAACTCCGCGCCGCGATACTCGATGCCGAACGCCGCGAAAGCGGAACCGTGGCACCTGCTACGGAAGCCGAAATAAACTTGCTAACCGGCCGATCATTTTGCAAAGGACTACCATTGGAATATCGGTTACAAATGGGAGAGAGCCTTTATTATAAGCCCTTTGAAGCCTTTTCGGCCGCGAAATCAATCGCGAAGGAACAGGAATTGGACAGGACTCGATTCGGCACACGCGATCGACAAAATTATGAGAGCGGGAACGCAAATTACAACAGGAGGGCATACGCACCCCCCACACCACAACGATACAGTGAACCTAGATCGAACCAGGCGACAAGCCCGCGAACAAATTACCCCCGCACCGATCGCCCATCGCACAATTACCCACGATTTGATCGCCCGCAAAATGGTTATCCCCGCGCGGAAACCCCGCGTAATACATCTCAATACTCGGAACGACCGCGAGAAGAGTACCCGCGCAGTAACCTTTCCTTTAACAACAATACACCGCGCGATCCTCCCCCGAGAACAGCAAGCCGCCCGGAGACGAGCCAAAAGCAATGTAGATATTGCAAAAATTTCGGGCACGAAATCGATGAGTGCCGTAAACGCGCCTATAATAATGCCCGGCAAAACGACCAGGGAAACCTGCAGGGCCCCGCGAGACCGACGGGCGATACTCGCCAAGGGCCCCCGACACGCGAAATACGCCCGGTAAACCCGATCGAAGCGACTTCCGTCGGGAACACCGAATAGCCACTCTACATCCACAAAGCTTCACAAGCGCTCCCACCGTCGCGTTAGCCGCTGACGGGCTCCTACAAGAAACCATTTTTCTAGTAGACACGGGCGCCTCTCCTAATCTCGTCAAAAGACGAAACATACATCCCGAAACTGAGATCTGTAACACCGACAAGTTATACCTTAGCGGCATAACAGAAGGTAAGATCGAAACAATCGGGTCCATACAAATTCAATACAAAGGCCACCCTCTCGAACTACACGTAGTAAACGATAACTTCCCGATACCACAAGAAGGTATCCTAGGGAACGATTTCCTCCGAGGAGCCTCAACCATACACTTGAAGAAAAGTATGTCTCGTGGAAAGGAACCCAGATACCTTTTGCAGAGCACGAGACTCTCGTTATACCCGCCAGATCACGCGCAACCTTCTATGTCAAGATACGAAACCCGGGAGTCACGACAGGATACATCCCGCGACTTAGCGTCTGCAAGGATGTCTACCTGGGAGAAGCACTAGTGACGAACCAAAACGGTAAGGCATACCTACACGCGGTGAATTCCGGCGATACGGACAAGAAATTGACCATACCGACGGTCGAGCTACAGGAGATAGAGACCGCGTCGAGCGACCCGCTCATTGAAAGCGAAGCCGAACACACAACCAGTGGAATCCTGGCGGTTTCTGCCAAACCAATCTCGGAAAATCATGTCCGACTTCAAGCTATCCGAGACTCGCTTCGCTTAGAACATTTGAACCAAGAAGAAGCCAACCACGTATCGCAACTAATCCTAAACCATGACAGCCTATTTCGATTACCGACCGATAAGCTGGAACACACTGCTGTCATATCACACAAAATTCCCACGACCGACGAACACCCCATCAACACAAAACAATACCGCTTCCCACCAATCCATAAGGAAGAAATAAACAAACAAATCACTGAACTCCTAAATAACGACGTTATTAAACCATCCGATTCCCCTTATAACTCCCCTCTCTGGATAGTCCCAAAAAAACCCGACTCTAAGGGTAACAAGAGGTGGCGCATGGTGATAGACTACCGCGCGCTAAACGAAAAAACCATAGGCGACGCGTACCCTCTACCAAATATCGCCGAAATACTGGATCAACTAGGCAGTGCAAAATATTTCAGCGTTTTCGATCTCGCATCCGGTTTCCACCAAATACCTATGGATAAAACGCATGCGAAGAAAACCGCGTTCTCCACTCCCCACGGGCACTACGAATTCAACCGTATGCCCTTCGGCTTGAAGAACGCACCCGCAACGTTCCAACGACTCATGGACCAAGTCCTATCGGGTTTGCAAGGAGCCGAGCTCTTCGTCTATCTCGATGACATTGTGTTATACGCGAGCTCCCTACGCGAACACGAACTCAAGTTCAATAAATTAGCGGAGAGATTAAAGAAAGCCAACCTAAGACTGCAGCCCGACAAATGTGAATTCCTGAGAAAAGAAGTCGGATATTTAGGCCACATTATCAGCGACAAAGGCGTAAAACCGGATCCCGAAAAGATCCGCGCAGTAAGGGATTTCCCCAGGCCAAAGCATGCAAAAAACATTAAACAATTCCTGGGCCTCGCGGGCTACTATCGTAAATTTATCCCGAATTTTTCCAAACTCGCGTTCCCCCTCACGGAATTACTAAAGAAGGATCGTGAATTCAAATGGAACCCAGAACAGGAACAAGCGTTCACCACTCTCCGCGATTCCCTGTGCACGCAACCCGTCCTGCAGTATCCCGATTTTACCAAACCCTTCGTTCTCACAACCGATGCCTCGGGATACGCCATAGGCGGGATACTAAGTCAGGGAACCATTGGAAAAGATTTACCTATAGCCTATGCGTCACGCTTGCTTAATGACGCAGAAAAAAATTACTCCACAATAGAGAAAGAGCTTCTCGCTATTGTGTATTGCGTGAACCACTTTCGTCCCTATCTATATGGACGAAAGTTCGCGCTAGTGACGGATCATAAGCCACTCGTGTGGCTACACTCTGTAAAGGATCCTACCTCTCGACTCGTCCGCTGGCGTTTAAAATTGGCCGAGTACGAGTATGAGGTAACGTACAAAGCGGGAAAGACCAATGTAAACGCGGACGCACTTTCGCGAAACCCCATCCCTATATCCGCCAGAGGAAACTCTCAAATCCTAGTCCTCGAAAATGAACCTCTGTCACCCGAGTCAGATGAATCTCTATTTTCCACAGTGCCAAAACCGGGCACTAACGAAAGCGGCACGCCGACCAATGCGGAAAAAACACCCCCGACCTTGCCCTGCGAGCAGCTAAACGAAGCTGAAGAATATGTAAACAGCGAAAGCGAACTCGGCACCAAAAGCGACACAGAATATGAAAGTAGCTCCGAGTCCGATGACGACGAACAAGTGCTCGAAAACCCGAACGAACCCGCCACTATACGAAATCCAACGGGACCTAACATAATAACGATCCCCGACAATTTCACCACGCGACGCGATAACCTTGTTATTTTCACTACGCAGCAAGGCATCCCGATCGACCAAGGGGCTCGCATGCTCGCAGAAACGAATTCATTACCTTTAATTAGAGACGCGACACTAGGCAGAGCCCGCGTCGACCGGAATGGCTCGCGACGAATCATATCTTTAATCGTCAAAGATAGAGTGTCAGGAATAACGGAAAAGGAGATTATTAAGGAAACAATCCACTCCTTGCTAGACGTCGTCACCGAACTCGATCTACAATCGATCTCTATTGCCAGAGGCAACATTGATAATGTATCCTGGGAAACAGTATACATGCAAATTATTCGAATCCTGAGCGAAACCAGAATTAAAATTTTCGTTTGTAAAAATGATATTACCATACCAGCAGAAGGAAACAGACAGCAAATTCTCTCGGAGAACCATTGCTCTGCCGTAGGCGGACACAAGGGTGTTACGAAGACGTATAACCGCATAAAAAAGAGATATTATTGGCCAGGAATAAAAGCGAGCGTTGAATTATATATAAAGAATTGCCGCGCTTGCCAATTAAAAAAATTAGTAAGAACAAAAACTCGACAACCTATGATACTTACCGACACCCCTGACTCCGCCTTCGACAAAATCTCCATGGATATCATGGGTCCTTTACCAACGACACATTCAAACAATTCTTACATACTTACTATACAGGACCTGTTAACTAAATACTCTCTCGCGATACCGCTCCAACGCGCCGGAGCCATAGAAGTAGCCGATGCGCTCACTAATGAATTTATATGTATTTTCGGAGCTCCCAAGGCAATCCTGACCGACCAAGGACTGCACTTCCTAAATAGTCTTATGCGAAACGTCGCGCGTAAATTTAAGATTAAACACTATAAAACCACAGCGTATAGACCACAAGCCAACGGTTCAGTCGAAAGATCGCACCAAGTCTTGTGGGAATACCTGAAGCAATTTGTAGACAAAAATAGCGAATGGGATAAATGCTTAAAACCCGCATCCCTCTCATACAATACAAGTGTTCACGAAGGCACCTTGTATACTCCGCACGAGCTCGTGTTCGGTAAAATGGCACGAACTCCCACGAGCGACCCCGCTATCACAGACACAACGAACGAAAGTTATACCGAATATCTCTCAACACTCTTTAATAGGATTAAAGACGCACAAGACATCGCACGCGAAAACCTAACACGCGCCAAAGAGAGATCCAAAAGATATTATGACCGTAAAGTTAAGGCTTGTAACGTTAAGGTAGGCGATAGCGTATACCTCCTTAGAGAACCCTCCAAAGGGAAACTAGGGGACCAGTACGTAGGCCCCTATAGAATTTTAGAAGTTCGTAAGAACCATAATGTAAAACTAGCTATTAGCGCCACCAGAACCCGTGTAGTACATGTAGATAAACTCAAGCACTCGCCCCACGACGCCCCCACCACGGAAGATTCCCCCACTCCAGAACCACCATATCAACGGAAGCCGGACGGAGGACCGACTATAACTCCGCCAGACACCGAAGCGTGAAGGTCGCCGCATTCACCATGGATCACTGGTTCTGTATCACCGCCTTGATCCTGTCGCTACCTGCTGCATCGTACTGCCTCATCGGGTATGATTGCGGAGGACAAGGACTGAATATCACCACCTTATCGCTCTTGGACATAGGCAAATGTGCCGTCGACGATATAGAACCTAAGAAAGAGACTACTTACGTACAACTATTACAACAATCAACTTACGATCGCACTCATGTGATACAATGTAAGGTCGAAGTCGACCGCACCATATATTACTGTGGGATGCATTCCCACGTCTCAATAGTTCGAGGAGGACGCCGCCAATACACGATCGAACTCAACGAGCCCATCTGCAAAAAACTGCAGAATACCGGAACCATAGACATCGGGACAGGACGGAAAAGCATCCTCCAATCCTTTCAAAAGAAACAGCACAGACATACGAAGCGTCACCCTCGCAGGTACCACCGGAATGGACGGAAGCTGCAAGGGAACTCAATACTCAGACGCCTACGGGACCTGGGAAGACGCAGTCGCCCAAGCTATCGTGAAAGTAACCCTACGAGATTTTGAAGCAGTAGTCGACCGCAACGCAAACGAGTTAATCCTGCCTTCTGGGATACATTGCAAAGCACTAGCAGGGGAGTGCCTGGACCAGGACGGTTCGGAAACCTACTGGACCTCCACGCCCAGGGACAGCTGCCACTTCGATCAATACGATGTGCTCTACGAAGGCCCGGCTGACAAGCTCACCGCGCAAACAAGCGTCGATACGCCGACGGTGTACACGGTAACGACGAAAGAAACTACCTTTGCCCTCACGAAGACCACGGAAACAACGTTATGCGGATACAAGCTGATGTCAACGGAGCACCCAAAATTATTTGTACTTGAAACGAAACGAGGAAGGACGTTTAAGATACGCACACGAATATCTGTCAACAACCTAGACATATTCGCGTACGTAAACTCAAAATTCATATACGTAGAAAAACATATCAAGACTCAACTAACACAGCTGTACCGAGACATAATGGAGCAGAAGTGCGCGCTCGAGAAAGAAATACTACAAAACGCACTTTCGCTAGCCAGCTTCGCCCCAGACGAAATGGCGCACCGGATTATGAAGGAACCCGGTTATACCGCGGTTGTAGCCGGAGAAGCGTTACATCTAATAAAATGCCTAGCGGTAGAATGTCGAGTACGACCAACGGAAAATTGCTACAATGAGATTCCAGTAAGCTACAAGAACCAGACATTCTTCATGCTCCCAAGAACAAGAATACTCACCAAAAAGGGCACGCCAAGAGACTGCAACGAATTCCTGCCGGTGATGTACGACATACAAGGCAGCTGGTACAGACTGATGCCGCGACCGCAGGAAGCAGCAACCCCCTCCATCATCCAGCCGCTAACAAAGCCCACCTGGAAATACCTGAGCCCCTCCTCTCTCGCCACTAGCGGCATCTATACAAGTGAAGACTTGGACAGGCTCAGAGACCACATAATGTTTCCCATGGAAAAACCCTCAATGCTGAATACAATAGCAAGAGGTGCTATGGGACGAGAAATTCCCCGAGGAAGCATAACTATGCTAAACCTTCTGGATGAAGAATCACTGGACCGAATAGCGGAGAACGCAGGACAAAAATTATGGAAAGGATTCATTACGTTCGGGTCAGCCAGCGCCGGAGTAATAGGAATCTTCATAATAATCCGATTAATAAAATTAATAGTGGACACCATCATCCATGGCTACGCTCTACACTCGATATACGGGTGGAGCCTCCATCTACTAGGAGCAGTCTGGACATCGGTGACGCACCTGCTGTTGCACCTAGGGACGCCAAACCAGCGAGTGGACCGCAGAAACCAACGCCCCCCTAAGAGCCCTCCCACGACCCACGAAAATCTACCCCCTGAAACCCACTCAGCCTCGGACGAACTCTATCCCCTGGCCCACAAACCCCGAGGAAGTGAAGTGAAAAAGAACAATAGCGAACTCCGTAAATTGTTAGTCGACGGCGAGTAGAATAAAACCTAAATAATATGATTAGAAATAAGATAGAAGTAAAAATTGCGGTAGAACTTTAGTTTAGTATGTCTTTGTAACTCCGCCTAAAGATAAAATTGCGAGCGAATAGCGAAACCTAACCTAAGTAAATGCATGTTAAATTTAAGCGCAAAATGATGGGCAATGGCCCAACATTTTATTTTTAAGGGGGGAGGTGTTATATCCCGCGCCTAAATTTTCCGCGAATTTCACTGCAAAAACGACTAAGTCCATTCTAGCGCGTTTGAATCACGCGCCTAGGCGCGCCATGACACCGAACCTCATCCTGCGGCCGAGCGCGGCGCCGCAGTAGTATAAGTTTCCGCCGGACGCCGAGAGATGGCGCTCATCCCGGGCCCCTCTCTCTCGGAGTTCCCCACTCTCGACCGCCGCAGCGGCCGAGCCGCCGAAATCAAGGGACCTCAGAGCGGGCCCAGTCTCAGACAGTCGACATCGTGACTTCGAACCGAAAAGATCTAGCTCCCAAGCGGAACTCTAATACTAATTCCAATTTCTAAATCTAACTCTAAATTCTAAGTCGAACTCTAACTTTAAGATTTTTGTATTAGCTCATATATACCAGTGTCTAGAATATATTCTTCTTTTATTTGATATATCAACGTCGTGATTATTTATCGAATCCTACCTTGCATTTAGTTGAGATTTCTCACCAGGCACGCATTCATTTGTAGTAAATTCTAAATAACATTGTGATCTTGGACCATCGATATCTGTCAGAGAGGACCACCGCTCACGGATATAGCTGAGATATTTTCAATCAGTGAGGACCACCGCACATTGAACAATAGCGAAGCTACGATTAATCCAAGAATCATCCAATTGTTTAAAATACAATAATCAATATCGCAATCTTGGACTTATTCTATCTGTCAGAGAGGACCACCGCTCACAGATATAGCTGAAATATTCTTGATCAGTGAGGACCACCGCACATCGAGTAATAGCTAAGCAATAATAAATCCAAGAATGTTTTTTTATTTATTTAAATCATAATGCCTAAAACTCGCCGTGCCGGGAGAAAGAACCAACTACGCCGACTACGTCGCCATTACGAGTGCTCCGCGGATCGCTATACGCGCATCATTGATAATTATTTAGATCCGGAATACGAACAATTAATTGCAAACAATTCGAAAGTGAAGTGCAATACTGTGTGGCCTGAGAAGCTCACACCCATCGATACAGACGTCACCCCATTCCGGCCTGCCACCACCCTCCCTGGAGACCCACGAGGTGCATCACGTGTCTTAATCAACCACGGCAGCAAGCAGGAAGCCGAGCGATCCTGAGGAAACTTCTAGAATCTTCTCGAAGGTAAGAAAATCTTGTTCGAACGCGTTCGTCGAGCCCTTTGTCTCCTAAAATTTACGACCGCGCCCCGACCCTTCGGCGCCGAGACACATCCCAACGCGCCTCATACACATCGGAATTAAATCGCCAACGCCGTGCCGCGGATAAAACGCGATCCCGTGGAATCAGAGCAACAAAATTGATATTAACGCTAATAAATAGTCATCAGAGACTCCCCTGTCGTCGAATTAATTCGATTCGCGGTTTAATTCGGCCCCGAAACGCGTTTTCTAAAGTTTGATTCACTGGGATTTAATCCGACGACCTAGTGACCTACTTTCACTTTGGCATTTAACGCGTGACCTATATATTTTGACCTAGTGACCTACTTTCACTTTGGCATTTAACGCGTGACCTATATATTTTGACCTAGTGACCCAGTGACCTACTTCCAGTTCTGGGATTTAATCCGACAGCCCAGTGACCTAGATAAATTTTCTCGATGACCCAGTTTTCGAAATTTCGCTTTCCGATCCGATTTTCTCGGCAAATACAACTTTCTAAGCACTTTTCGCGTTAAATTCATACTTCCCCTAATGTGTCATCACGGATTTAAGAATTTTATCCACTCCCCCCCTTTCTCCCCCCTCGAACAACCCCTAGCTTATTGTCAAAAGGCGTGCGGATTTTCCCATGATATAACCAGAAACGCACTTTGCCCTGTTTGTTACTACTCCCTGCCGTCGGGAGAACACCAACAATACTCATATATAATTAAACACCAACTCGTAATTGGCGAATGTATTGGAGTCGCCTGTAATTCCTGCGGTAGTCGATTTAGTGGATGCAGAGTCAGTGACGAGTGCGGGGAGTGCTCACAACAATACATTGATTACCTTTCGCGTTCCGCGAATTTTTCCCCTAACCAAGACGGTAGCATTATAATTCCCATTGCATCCCCCGAGGAAGAATCCACCGGCTCCGAATCAGAAGATTAAGTCCGAGTTATTCAGATCGCGCGTATCCCCGGGAAGAACCGCGTAGGTTTGCTTGACCCGAAAAAAGCGATCAAGTCCTGTCGTGTCCGACTACCCTGTAGCTCCGCGACACTCCGGGACGTAACAAAATAATAGGTGTAGTAAAAAGAAATCCATTATTTTTCCAATAGATGGCTTTAGTAATCTGTATCTCGCGTTGTATAAATGCGATCGGGTTACACTACATGGCGTTAGAAAGATAAGATTTCGTACTAAAAAAAACTTCTGAGACAGTTTTGTGATTGCTTGACTCAGTATTGTTTAAGCCCGTGACAAAGATGGACACCAGCAAAGAGAAAATACGCCATATTTTACAGTTTTTCTTCGATAAAGGCGAAAACGCAAGCCAGGCGGCTGAAAATGTAAATAGTGTTTATGGTCCTGATACTGTAACAGCCAATCACGCGCAATTTTGGTTTCGTCGATTCCGTTCCGGTAATTTTGATGTCAAAGATGCACCACGCTCTGAAAGGCCAATTGTCGAAAATGTCGATAAAATAATGGAAATCGTCGAGTCCGACCGTCATGTAAGCACTGTTTCGATTGCCCAGGAACTAAACATTGCACAAAAAACCGTTTGGAACCACTTAAATAAGGCTGGATACAAAAAGAAGCTCGATGTATGGGTGCCACACGAATTAACGCAAAAAAACCTCATGGACCGAATTTCCATCTGCGAATCGCTGCTGAATCGCAATAAAATCGACCCATTTCTGAAGCGGATGATTACTGGTGATGAAAAGTGGGTCACTTACGACAACGTCAAGCGAAAACGGTCGTGGTCGAATCGCGGTGAGCCGGCGCAAACGGTGGCCAAGCCAGGATTGACGGTCAGGAAGGTTTTACTGTGTGTTTGGTGGGATTGGCAGGGAATCATCTACTATGAGCTGCTCCCCTACGGCCAAACTCTTAATTCGGACCTGTACTGTCAACAATTGGACCGTCTGAAGGAAGAAATCGCCCAGAAGCGGCCAGCTTTGGCCAATAGGAGAGGAATTGTGTTCCATCAGGACAACGCCAGGCCACACACATCGATTGTAACTCGCCAGAAGCTCCGGGAACTTGGTTGGGAGGTTCTTATGCATCCACCTTATAGTCCGGACCTGGCACCAAGTGATTACCATTTGTTCCTGTCTATGGCGAATAATTTTGCTGGTGAAAAATTCGCCTAAAGAGAAGCTTGTGAAAATCGACTGTCCCAGTTTTTTGCCAATAGGGATGAGGGTTTCTATGAGAGAGGCATAATGAAATTACCTTCAAAATGGCAACAAGTTATCGAACAAAACGGTGCATATTTGACCTAAATCGGATCGTTCTAACTATGCTAAATAAAGCCTTCAATTTAATGCAAAAATAATGGATTTCTTTTTACTACACCTATTATTAACCCCGCAGATAAAGAATCGTTAATTCAAGCAATCTTATACACTAAATTAAGAGGTAGAGCCATGCAAGATTTCGAAACGCGAAACATCCAAACATTTGAAGAATTAAAAACACAACTCGAAACTTCCTATCAAGTAAAGCAAAGCACAACACACTTACAAATAGAATTCAATTCTTTAAAACAAAAGTCGAGCGAAACCGCCCAGGCATTCGGCCAATGTGTCGATGCCCTAGCCATGAAACTTTATGAGTCCATGGTGGAAGGGGAAGAACGGCCCCCTTCATTTAAACAAGTAATACACGAAATCATTCAAAAACAAGCACTAATAAATTTTCAAATCGGATTATGCGACGAATTAAAAATTCTGCTGGGATCACAACGATATACTTTGCTCAAAGAAGCGATAAATGGCGCGAGCGCAAAGGAGAAGTTTATCGGCCCACGAGCATCCGGCTTCTCTAATAAAAATAAATGCGACACTAAGCACACGCGACCAACTCGAGATACTAACATACAATGTTATAAATGCGGAAAATCTGGACACTACGGACGCGATTGCCGTAGCAGTAATAAATATACGTTACCAAAACCGGAAAAATCTACGCGAATAAATACTTTAAATAAATTCTACAAACATTGTAAAAAAACCGGACACAGCCGTGAGGAATGCTGGAGTTTAAACGGACATCCTAAAATAAATAACACTAACAACCGTAATTCCAAGCCGGTTAATAAAATAAAACATAAAGAAGGCGTGCGTGAGCAAAAGACTTCGCATAGACAAAGGAAAAAGAGCACCGACTCCTCAAGCGATAGCGAAAAGGAAGAGTAGGAGGAAGCAAGAAAGAAACAACCGCGACCTGCCTTAGAGGCGTAACGCATGTTAAAAATATGCATGCATCACAGAAGGACGAATTACTGCAAATAACATTACCAATCCACGAAGTGAAAGGCGAAAAAATCAACATGCTGTATGATTCCGGATCAACTATTTCTTTAATCAAATTAAAAAATCTAAAAAATAACGCAATGATTTACGAAGAAAAAATTGCACTCACCGGAATAAGTGGACATAAAATATATACATGAGGAAAAATGTACGCTATAATTAAGATAAATAATCATAAAATTAAACATGCCTTTTACATAATGAGAGACGATGTAGCGATAGAGCACGAAAGAATCTTAGGATTAGATTTCCTTACAAAGCAAACGGCAACATGCAACTACAAGAAAAAACAAATAACCATAAAAGATAGCACATTGAAATTACATTTATGTAGCAAAATCATTTTGAAACCACGCAGTGAAACAATAGTACGAGCCGCAGTCAATCACAATCGGACAGGGATACCGAGCCGAAGAAGCAACACCAGGAGTCTATATCGGAAATTGTCTGGTGGACACAAAAAATGTTTCCTGTGAGCATGATAAACACAACAGATAAAGAGATTGAAATGCCCACTCCAATAGTCACACTAGAAGAATACAAAGCAAATAAACAAAATACAAAGCAAATAAACAAAATAGAAACAAAAAGGAAGACTAAAAATACTATTTCTCGTAAACAACAAATTTGACAACTGCGAACTCAACACTTAAATAAAGAAGAAGAACGAACATTTATAGAAATCTGCGAAGAATACAACGATATATTCCATCTGGAAGGAGAACCACTGACGTGCACCGCGACGGTCGAGCATGAGATAAGCACGCGTGCCGACACCGCGCCGGTGAATGTGAAACCGATTACCCGAGAAGCATAAGGCGGAAATAAATCGACAAGTACAAGAAATGCTGCAAGAAATTATCAGGACAAGCACGAGTCAATGGAACGCACCATTATTAGTAGTGCCAAAGAAAGCAGATGCATCAGGAAAATCGAAACTCCGAGTAGTCATAGACTTCCGGAAATTAAATGAATTAACCATAGGCGACTCTTTCCGTTGCCTAATATTACTGATATTCTAGACCAACTGGGAAATGCAAAATATTTCAGTACATTAGATCTAGCGTCAGGATATCACCAGATCCCAATGGCTGAAAAGGATAAAAATAAAACAGCTTTCTCAACTCCCTACGGACATTACGAATTTAATCGAATGCCTTTTGGATTAAAGAATGCACCAGCGACTTTTCAAAGGCTGATGAATTCAGTATTAATGGGAATGCAAGGACTTAGATGCCTGGTCTACCTTGATGACATCGTCATATATGTATCAAGTTTACAAGAGCACAACAAGCAATTAAAAGAAGTTATGCAAAGATTGCGAAAAACTCATTTAAAATTACAGCCAGACAAATGCGAATTTTTACGCAAGGAGGTAATATATTTGGGTCATATTATTTCCGAAAACGGAATATCTCCAGACCCATCAAAATTAACGGCAATAGGAATTTCCTACGCCGAAAAAAGTGAAGGATATCCAATTCTTTATAGGATTAGCCAGATATTACAGAAAATTCATCGAAAATTTTTCAAAGATCGCAAAACCGCTAACAAAATTAACCAAAAAATCGGAAAAATTTATATGGACAATGGAACAGCAAGCAGCATTCGAAGCATTAAAAGAAAAACTAATGACTGCACCAGTGCTGAAATATCCTGATTTTACGGAAGAATTTATTGTGACTACCGATGCCTCCGACTATGCGATCGGAGCAGTGCTATCACAAGGAGAGGTAGGCAACGACCGACCGATTGCTTACGCCAGTAGAACAAAGGCGGAGCAAAATTATAACACTACGGAAAAAGAATTATTGGCAATTGTGTGGGCTGTTAAAGAGACCATTTTAGACCATACATATATGGAACAAAATTTAAGATTATCACAGACCATAAACCTTTAATATGGTTGTTCAATGTAAACGACCCCGGATCGAGATTAATCCGATGGAGGCTAAAACTCGAAGAATATGATTACGAAATCATACACAAGGCTGGAAGAGTAAACGTGAATGCCGACGCCTTAAGTCGCAACGCGATACCGGGACCATCGCTAGAAAAGGATGAAAAAATTCTAAAGATAGAAGAAGAAGAAGAAACAGATACTGATAATATAACAACATACACAGAAGAAGAGAAAAAGAGATATTATCAGAGTATCATGATGCACCTACAGGAGGGCATCAGGGAATTGAACGAACAATTAAAAGAATCCGATTACAACATAATTGGAGAGGACTAACAAAAGATGTCGAACAATATATTGCAAAGTGCGAATCTTGTCAAAAAAATAAATTATCAAGAAAAAACAAAGTACTGTTAGTAATCACGGACACGCCTAACAAACCGTTCGAAAAATGCGCCTTAGATATTGTCGGACCACTAACCATTACCAATAATGGAAATAAATACCTGTTGACTTTCTAGGATAATTTAACAAAATTCAGTAAAGCAATACCGATACCGAATCAGGAAGCAAATACCGTTAGCAAGGAATTCGTTACAAAAATAATTCTCGAGCACAGAATACCGGAAAAAATCCTGACGGATCAAGGAACGAATTTCATGAGCGAAATCTTTAAAAATACCTGTAAGCTATTGAAAATATTTATTATTAACACCAATAAAAGAAATAATTGACAATTTAAAGGAAGCAGCCTTACAGTTACCGTGAGGTTCATATTTCCCGTTCGACATAAAATACGATGAATGGCTAATTATAGAAAATTATATGGAAGTAAATGCGTATTGCGACAAAACAAATATATATACGATATTAAAATTTCCACTAATTACACAACCAATGTTTGACGTCTTAAATATAATTCCGTTACCGACACCTAACTACGAAAATAGTTTTATATATACAGGAGTAACTAATAAGCTGATTGCTGTAAATAAAGAAACACGTACCTATTTAATTCTAAGAAAACAAGAATTAGACGAATGTACGAATAATAATAATTTATACCTACACTCGCTAAACGATGGCTCAATGATACCGGCCTCTAACATTTTGTCTACCTCGTCGCGAATTACTTCTTAGACCTTCGGCGAAACGAGATAACACCTCTGTCTGACGGGCGCGAGATGACCGACATCGATTTTATGTTTGAAGAGATAAGTGACACCAAGACTAGCGGTGGTTTCCGGTACGTTTTTTGTCCTCCTTTATACGACGAGGGGCGATGTTTATCCATGGCGTCCCGGGGTTCAATTATTCAGGCGCTATTTCCTCCTCCGCTCGCCGGCGGGGAGCGCCGTGTCGCAGGCCGTTTCATGAAATCCCTCGACGTTACCTTCGCCTTCCAGATGTTCTCCAGCGGGTTGCCCGACATTTCATTAATACAAAAAAATACAAAAAATTAATAAAGGCACAAAATACAATAAAACCGCTCGTCTCTCCGGGGAGTTCGATATTGTATTGTGTTCGATTTGTATTGTTCTCGCAATCTGGCTTCTGGCGCGGCCGCTCGGCCCGCGCCCCGTCAAAGTTGCCGGGGCAGATGGACGCGCGACAAGATGGCAACGTCATAATATACAGGGTGGGCCATTTTAATTTCCCCAGCCAAATATTTCGGAAAATAATAAAAAATCAAAAAAATGTTTCAGACAAAAGTTGTATGGTTTCTAGGGGGAGATAAGATGGTACCATTGGTTTGACCTCGAAGAGTTACTTGAAGATCACATGAAGGTCACCTTCAATTTCTTAAATGGAACCTACATTTTCTCATTACATATTCTTGTAGCTTATCTCGAGAGCTTTCCAAAACACTATAATAAAATATTTTTTTATTGAGTACTTTTCGAGTTATGAGGCTTGAAATCATTTCTTAATTTAACATAAACCGTAATATATCTAGTAAAATATTCATTTTTCGATTATCTTGCTTTAATACTTTTATGTACAAAATAATGAGAGAAATCAATTGGTATAAAAAAACACATAGTTGTTTCAAAGAAAAAATATGTAATTGTTAATTGCAAATTACATATTTTTTCTTAAAAATAACTATGTGTTTTCTTTACACCAATTGATTCCTCCTTACTTTTGCGATATCCGCATCAATTAACACAACGATAGGTTCATCTTTTGTATCGACATCGGTGAGTTGTATTCCTTCTAGTTGCACTTCCTGTAGCCTCGGCTTATAGAAGGAATTTTCTCGCATATTTTTCTCTGACTTAATGCTACAAGGATATAAGAATAAGATCCGTCGATATTGCTTATGCTAACTCGATATTCTCTAGTAATGGACTTTAAGAATCTCCAAATAACATATGTACCATATGCTATTCGCCAATGACCTCAAATCCCATTTTCTCAGCATAATAGTCAAGAATATATGATCTATGTGAACCGTTATCAAAAATAGCTCTGACTATTTGTTTCTTACCTTGATTAAACAATTTCACACAAAGCGTCTGTAAAAATACTTTACTGGTAAGTGAAAAATTAGCAAGCGTAGATTGTTCTTTTATCTTGGAAAGTTCTTTTTCTTGATTAGCTTTTACAGAAGATTTGATGTTGTATTACAATACAAAAGCAAAACATGCTTCTTACCGCACCATGCGCATTTGCCTTTATATCTGCAATATTTATGACTGTATCCCGTCTTTGCACAATAAAAACAAGCATTTTTAATTTTAACGATTTTGCATCTATCTTCATAGGATATCTTTTTAGCCTTTTCGAACGATGCACTTTCATGATCTAGGTCACAAAATATACAAGAGTGCCTTGTCTTGTTTGGTTGCGAGAAGACTCGCAGCAGTAGCAATATCTTTCTGTTCATTCTTCACTTTCTTCTTGAATTTATCCTGATTAGTTGTAGACTCAATGTTTAATACAAAACCACTTATTGCCATAGCGATTCTTTCTTCGCTCATTACTAACGTCTGCAAAAATGACATTAGTTCATCTAGGCATTGCTTCGATGTAGAAGAATTAATCGCTTTCGTATTTCTCTGCCATACATGTAAGAGATTTTCTGGTAACAATTCAACCAAAGGATCGCAACACACATATCTGTTGTGACTCCTAGCGACTCTAAAGCTCGTAATTGTGTCTCGAGTTTATCATAAATGCTCGATAAGAGAACATGACCACTTGTTGTTATTGACTGAGTTAATACTAACTTGAGCATCTCTCGGACGTATACCTCGACAAGTAGATTCTCTTTATAAAAACGTGATTTCAAGCTGATAATAGCCTTATCGTAATTCGTCGTTTCAGCGGAAAATTGTTGACTAATATGCTCGCCCTGGAATCTTTCACCATTGCTTGTATCAGGTACTGAAATTTATCTTCTTTGGTTATATCCGAATCCTCATGAATGTGTTTGAACAAGTTCCTAAATTGCAACCACTCTTTGACATCTCCACTAAATTTTGGCAATTGTATTTTTGGCAGTTTGAACGTACGCGCATTGTCATTAGGAACATGTGCTACTTGTCCCGCGTCCTGTGAAAAAAACATTGCTTGAATCGGATTAGTCGCATTACTTATTGCAATTTTCGCTCGCTGATATTTCGTTCTGTAATCATCCGCAGCATCAGATTCTTGCATGAGGTCTTCTTCGCTATAATCGTTGTCGATCATAACCTCAAAAATCTTGCGATCAATTTCCTCGAGCTGGTCCGCTTTCTTCTTTACTATCTCGAAATATACTTGTAATTTCGCAATGTTCGGACTTCCACTTACCAACTCAGTATTCAATGAGCCTAGATGGCGGGTAAATGCCGCACGTGTAATAATACGGGATCTTTTCATCTTATCCATCGTGTCACCTTTTATTTCTCTCAAGAATATGTCACAAATGCTTTTCCAGTTCTGTCACGGTCGCCACTTAATGTAACATATATATATAAGACTATCTTGAGAATAAGAGACTCACCGATAATTATATTAGAAGTACTTTATTGCACGGTACTGTTACACGGTTTTTTCTCAGGATTTTTAACTGCTTGAAATCTTTGTCTGATATTCGCGACAAGAAGACAAAGGAACAATGGGCCCGTCCAAGGGTCCCGAATGGACTCGTACTCGCGCCCCGTTAGTGTCAGTCAATTCATGAGAGAGGGCAGTGCTATCTCTACTCGATATTATTTTTAACAGCGATGGCTACATTAATAACTTATATGCAAATATATTTAATCGCTATTGTTTACGTCCGGAATATTTGGACGATCTCAGTTTAGCTGAATGTGTTGTTACGTATGAATATATATCACGATTGAATAATTATGAAGAAGATGGAGATGTAGAAGTTTATAATGAAGAAAATGATATAATTCCAATTAAGTATATCCGTTCACAAGATGGTACGAGAATGAAACAACGTACATGGTCTGCAGTGTTAAAAACACAATATTATACTCAAATTAATAGTCACGAAACATTACACACTTTTATAGTTATTTAGTAGTTCATGTTCATTTCAGAAATGAAAAAGAATTACTTCAGGGATATGAATCGGCAGAACAAGCATTTAATGCAAAGCGTCATCTATTAAAACTTCTATGTAATCTCTATTAAAACCTCTACGTAAGGGGCAAAATATTGAGCAATTCCAATTTATAGAATGAGAATTACAAGAAGTTATAGCTCAAATTATTGCATTTGATGATGACAACACAAATATACGCAGTCTATGGTAGAAAAAGAAGATCGTGTACATTATATAATGGATAAATATAATAATAATACCGACTTGGATTTACACGATCCAATGAAGCAGATCGCGTTATTTCTGCAGAAGAATTCGTGCAAAATGTTAGAAATATGAATATAAAATAATCTAATTTATTTAACACAATTACTAATCATATTAAACAAGATATTCAAGGTTAAATTATTGAACCTTTACGATTGTTTATTATAAGAGGAGCAGGATGTGGAAAAACGTTTTTTTTTTTAAATGATGGAACAACAAATTAAGCGATGTTATACTCCTACTTTAGATCACTTGTTAAGGGGATCCTAAAATCGTATATATTACTGTTCAAATTTCATAATCATTATTAAAAATCGCATAGCCAAAATCCACATTTTTCTATACTAAAATCCGAAAATTCAAAATTAACGGGCGTCGAGAAACTTCTCGAAATACCTATTTTCTACAAAAACTCAACCGGTCTCGAATTATCTCTTATTTTTTCGACGCCTAAGAAACGCTTATCATGCTCGTTGACAATAACATTGTCAACCGTCGACGAAATCTAAGCAATATACGGGCATGCGCGCCCATATGTCACAATCAGCTGATTTTCAATCAGCTGTTCGAAAAAGATCGTACACATGACAATTGTAAAAATCTTAAGTCTTACGCCTTAAGTATCCTTAAAATCTCAGTGTAGACGACGCTTCAAGAGTCATCTACAATGGCCGTAGCATAAGGTTGTAAGGCGTAAGATTCAAGAAACTGACCAATCAAAGTCAAGTATGGCCGTGTTCCGAAATTGCTGCCAGTTTATTACTGAAACAGTTTATTACTACAACACTGAAAATATATAATATACGTAACGTGCACTATAAAATTTGCAGTACTGGTAATAATTTCGGAACACGGCTTATGAAGAGAATGCTCGGCTGTGATTGGACAATTTCTTAAGGCTTAGGGCGTAAATTATCTATTGTAAATCGGGATTAAAGGTTTGTCTGCATGGCCATAACATAAAATTGTAAGGCGTAAAACTCAAGAAATTGATCAATCACAGTCGAGTATTCTCTTAATATTTGACTGTGAGTGGTCAAGTTCTTGAATCTTACGCCTTACAACCTTAATCTACGGCCACTGTGGACGACCCTAAAACATTGTCTACAATGGCAGTAGAAATTATTAATTAAAGATGTAACTCAATAAATTGACCTATCACAATCGAGTATTATTTTAATGCTTGAATGTGATTGGTCAGTTCCTTAAGGTACTGCTTTAATCCGTTAATCCTACTGCCATTGTAGATGACGTGTTAAACGTCTTCTACAATGAGATTTTAAGGCGTAAAACTTAAGAAATTGACCATTCACAATCGAATATTCTCCTAATACTAGACCGTGATTGGTAAATATCTTAAAACTTATGCCTTAAAATTTTATTATAGACACTACATTAAGCGTCGTCTACAATGAAATTTTAATGCGACTTAAGGCGTAAGATTTAAGAAATTGACCAATTACAGTCAAGTATAAAGAGAATATTCGATTGTGATTGGTCAATTTCTTAAGTCTTACACCTTAAGTCTCCTCAAAATCTCAGTGTAGACGACGCTTCAAGAGTCGTCTACAATGGTCGTAGCATAAGGTTGTAAGGAGTAAGACTCAAGAAACTGACCAATCACAGTCAAGTATGGCCGTGTTCCGAAATTGCTGCCAGTTTACTGTCAACATTGAAAATATATAATATACGTAACGTGCACTATAGAATTTGCAGTAGACTGGTAATAATTTCGGAACGCGGCTTATGAAGAGAATGCTCGGCTGTGATTGGACAAATACTTAAAGCTTAGAGCTTAAATTATCTGTTGTAGATCGGGATTAAAGGTTCATCTGCAATGGCCGTAGCATAAGGTTCTAAGGCGTAAATCTCAAAAAATTGATCAATCACAATCAAGTATAATCTTAATATTTGACTGTGATTGATCATTTCCCAGATAGCACAAAGGTGAACATAAGTTCATAGGGAAATCATTTTAAAGAATACTTGTAGAATTAGATAAATGAATATCTGAAGAATTCTTGAAGAATTATTCATAATCAGTTCGTCTTGAAATATTCTTTATAAATTCATTTTAATGAATACTTTGCGACAGTACTATGAATACTTTGAGAATTTATAGGGAATTACTCGTTATTTTTCCACGCATGTGCGAGACTGTGTGTGTTTGGCTCGGACTTTATCTTGTAATTTCGTGCAGTGTGCTACATGTATTTTGCAATAAAAAGGTGGTAATATATTTATATATACAGGGTGTCAATTAAGTCCCGGGACGGCTGAATATTTTCTCATGTAAGGTATTTTTGAAAAAGGTCAAGGTCATTTCTGAAGTAATTTTCAACGAGGAATTCAACGGTGACCTTCAATTTGACCTTGAGCTTGACCTTCAAGGTTATTTGAAGGCCAAAGTGTTTTTTTTAAATAGGAACCCCTATTTTTGATTGTATATTCTTATAGCTGACCTCGAGAGCTTTCCAAAACACTATAACAAAATATTTTTCCCTCAAGCATTTATCGAGTTATGATGCTTCAAATCATTTCTTAATTTTACATAAACCGTAAAATATCTTGTAAAATATTCACTTTTCGATTATTTTACCTTAATACTTTTATGTACAAAATAATGAGAGGAATCAATTGGCGTAAAGAAAACATATAGTTGTTTTTAAGAAAAAATATGTAATTTGCAATTAACAATTCCATATTTTTTCTTAAAAACAACTGTATGTTTTCTTTAAACCAATTGATTCCTCTCATTATTTTGTACATAAAAGTATTAAGGTAAAATAATCGAAAAGTGAATATTTTACAAGATATTTTACGGTTTATGTAAAATTAAGAAATGATTTGAAGCATCATAACTCGATAAATGCTTGAGGGAAAAATATTTTATTATAGTGTTTTGGAAAGCTCTCGAGGTCAGCTATAAGAATATACAATCAAAAATAGGGATTCCTATTTTAAAAAAACACTTTGACCTTCAAATAACCTTGAAGGTCAAGCTCAAGGTCAAATTGAAGGTCACCGTTGAATTCCTCGTTGAAAATTACTTCAGAAATGACCTTGACCTTTTTCAAAAATACCTTACATGAGAAAATATTCAGCCGTCCCGGGACTTAATTGACACCCTGTATATATATATATTATTTCAGACTACAAAAGCACAGTGCTACATAATTATATTAATAATTGGGTATTATTTAATGGTAAGTATTAGTTGAACTAAATATATTCCTACTACCTAACCTCGAAATAAACGCATGCAATCTTTATTTTTGTTGTTTATTTATTCAGTAAACAAGCCGTTTTAGTTGGTTTGCCAACAGAGTCAATCAAAATCTCTATCTATTGATAAATTTGGATAAATATTTGTCTGCATGTAGTGCATGTTCTTTCAACAGGCGATTTCTGATTATGTCAATACAAACTTCTATTATATGTTCATATATTACTTTTATATATTACTTTTATATAGAATGTCTTATTCCTTTAGTCTTTCTAATGTATAATATAACCCCAAAAATTTACCTTTTTAAAAAAAGGTAAAAAAAGGGCGCCAAGTTCATGCACTAATTGTATCCAACTGTCATATTGTCTACAAAAATAGTGATATAAAAAAATTGCGCCAACTAAGAATAAAAATTTGTACAAGATAAATGGTAAAAAAAATTTTAATTAAAAAAACTTGGCGCTGCCAATTTTATTAATATATTGTTCAACTTAAAAGTCTAACAACATGATGATTAAGTAACGAGCAATAAGAGCCTACAAAACGCGGATGGCAATGCGTAAATTATTTCGAACATTAATTGTTCGCGAAAAATTTTTTTTTAAGACATATACACATATGCCAAGTTATAGATTCTCTTGGTTTGAGACTTCTATAACACCCCCTTTACCCCCCTGGAGAGATGTAGACAGGAAAAATATCGGGGCGAAGTCGCTGAATCGGGAATCGAACCCGAGTCTTTCGCTTACCGGGCGACTGCTCTTACCACTGAGCTATTCAGCCCCACACCGACACTTCTCCTGTACATTTTTATTAATCTGTGGAAATAATGAGAACACGATAATTAGCTCAACGTGTAGTTCTAAATAAATTGGTAAATAATTCGGCTCTATGTATTTAACAACATGATAATTAAGTAACGAGCAATAAGAGCCTACAAAACGCGGATGGCAATGCGTAAATTATTTCGAACATTAATTGTTCGCGAAAAATTTTTTTTTAAGACATATACACATATGCCAAGTTATAGATTCTCTTGGTTGGAGATGGGATGTGGAGGATGGATTGTGGGAGACGTGTGATGTGTGAGTGCTGAAGTTGTTAACTGTTTTGAGACGGAAGGAGCTGATCAAGGTCAGTAAAAAGTACGGAGAAGCGAAAGCGATAGTCGGGGAGGGGAGTGGCGAGTCGGTGAGAGTGTGGAGTGCGGAGGAAAGGAAAAGGTTGGAAGGTGAAATGAAAAAGTAAGGTTAGAATAACTGCGAGGCAGCTAAGGAAACTTTGAGGCGAGTACACAACAAAAGCGTGTACACAACACGAGGATCACAACCCTAAGACGGGCACACAAAGACAGACTAGACCTTAAAGCCCATTTGAAATCCTAACAGACTAGTGAATTAACGACGCATAGAACCGGCAGAGGGCAGTACGGAAGATGTGGACAGCACAATAATTGAAGTTGACAACAAGATAAAGAAGAGAGGCAGGCCAAAGGATATATCGAATAGGAGTAGGAGTAGCTCGGTAACGAGCAGAGATAGCAGCACTGGTAGAAGTGGAAACGAAAGCGGAAGTGAGGGAAATAATCGAATAACAACTTGGCTTAAGAAGAAAATCTCGGAGGAAGAAAAGAAGAAAAGGAAAGCGGAAAGTCCTGAACACGGAGGAAAAGAACCAAAAAAGAAGAACGAAGAACAAATGGAAGAAAACATGAGTATGGGCAAACAGGAGGATATAACGTTTAAAATGTTTAAAGAAATAAAGGATAAATTAGATTCAAGAGACGAAGAGGATAGAGGGAGATGGAAAAGCTTGGAACAAAAACTAGAGAAAATAGAGGAAGATAACAAAGTAATGAAAAAAATGATGAGAGATCTAGAAGCAGAGACAAACAAGAAACTAGAGAAAATGAGTAAAGAAATTGATGACATAAAAAGAAAGAGAGAGAAAAAGGAAGATATAAGTGAAATCAAAGTAAGCAAACTGGAGGAAGCGGTAAAAAAAATGCAAAGTGAAATAAAAGAAAAATCTCACAGCAATAGGCGAGAATATGATAGTAGAAAAGACATAAAAGAGAATGAAAAAATGAAGAAAGAATTGGAGTGGATTGTAGAGGAGGCAGAGAGAGAAAAAAGAAAGAAGAATGTAATAATCAAGGGATTAGAGATACAAGATAAGGAGGAACTAATAGAATGGCTCGCTCGAAAACTGGAAATAAAGGTAGAGATAAGGAAAATATGGAAAATAAGGAACGCAGAAAAAACTATAGGAATTCAACTGGTAAGCAAAGAGCAAAAGTTTGAAATAATGAAAAGAAAAAACAAGCTAAGAGGAGAAAAGGACAAAATCTATATAAGTGATGACGCTACATGGAAGGAGAGACAAAGCAAAAGAGAGGTGATCAAAAAGAGAAGAGAACTGGAGCTGAATGGCACGAAGTGTGACATAGGACATAATAAGATTATCACGGATAAAGAGGTTTTCTACTGGAACGAGAAAGTAGAAAAGTGATTTCGGAAAGGAAAGAGAGAAGCAAACATACAAAGAACTCAATAGAAAAAGAGAAAGAACATCAAGACCTGACAAAAAGAAAATAAGAGAGGAGGAAAAGAAAAACATAGAAATAATTTTCTGGAACGTTGCAGGTCTTACAAGTCTAGAAGAGGACGATTGGGAAAAACTGAGAAAATCTGATCTAATAAACATTTCAGAAACATGGATCGAAAAAGAGGACAAAATAATGGATTATAAGATGAAAAACTACGAATATATACAAATAAAGGCAAGAAGAGAAAAAAAGAGAGGAAGACCAAAAGGAGGCTTGGCGATGGCGCACAGGAAAAATTTAATAGCAAAAAAGTTAAAAATGGAGAAAGTGACAGACGAAGTAATGAAAATGGAAATCGATACAGGAAATGAAGTCATAATAGTAATAAGTACTTATATGAGAGAAAACAGGAAGGAAAATTACGAGAAAATATCTGAGATTATAGAAGAAAACAAAGACAGATATATTATAATAGGAGGAGACTTCAATGCGAGGACAGCAGAAAAAGGAGGAAGAATTGAAGACGACACTGCCGAAGAAAGCAGAACATCAGAGGACAAAGTAATAAATGAGGAGGGCAGAGTACTTATAAAATGGTTAGAAGAAAACGGCTTGTACATAATAAATGGGAATGTCTAAGGAGAGGAAAAAGGCAGTATGACTTATATCGGAGCGGTAGGAAGATCGGTAATTGATTACGTGATTACAAATCGAAAAGGAGAGGAAAGGATAGAAGAAATGGAAGTGGTAGAAGGAGTAGCGTCAAACCATTTAATGATTAAAGTAAGCTTAAGAATTGGAATGGAAAGAGAAGAAGAAATGGAAAAAGAGAAAGAGATAATCAAATGGTCAGACAATGAGATAGAAGAATATATGGAAAGACTTAAAAAAATAGGAAGCGTATTCGAATGGAAGGATTTAAGAAGAAAAATAAGAAACTCAATTCCAATAAAAAAAATAAAAGTTAAAAAGAGACCAGATGAAAAAAGATGGTGGGACGAGGAATGCCACTTTGCCAAGAAGGAACTGAAGGATGCTAAGAGAGGATACAGAGAAGATGAGACCAAAAAAGATCAGTACTTGGTCTACAGGAAAAAGTATAGAAACTTATTGGAAAAGAAGAAAACAAATTATAAAGAGAGAGAATGGATTGAAGCGAAGAATGATAAGTCAGGAAAGAAATTCTGGGAGATAATAAACAGACAAAGGAAAAGAAGAACGAAGATGAGTGACAAGATCAAAATAAACGAATGGAAAGAGCACTTTCAAGTCCAAATGGAGGGAACGGTAGAAAAAGACGTTGTAGAAATAGACAGGATAGCAAATCAAGAAAATGAAATAAGTTTAAAGGAAGTGAGGGATGTGATCAAAAGGTTGAAGAAAAAGAAAGCAGCAGGAGAGGACAAAATACCAAATGAAGCATGGCTATATGGGGAGGAGATAGTAAAAGAATTTCACAAGATAATAAACAAGATTTGGAACGGAGAGCAGAAACTACCAGAAGAATGGAAAATAGGCATAGTAACACCCATACATAAAAAAGGAGACATACATGACGTAAAGAACTATAGAGGAATAACGCTAATGGACACAGGATATAAAATCTATGCAGAGATAATCAGGAAGAGGTTGGAGAAGGAAATGGAAGAAAAGGAAATAATGGGAGAGACACAAACTGGATATAGAATAGGAAAAGGAACTTTAGAAGCTATATATATTGTGAAGACGGCCATGGAAGAGGAAACGAAGAAAGAAAAGGGAGAAATCTACCTATTCTTCGCAGATATGAAAGGAGCTTTTGATAAAATAAGAAGAGAAAAATTATGGGAACTAATGGAGAAAGATGAAATCAGTAGTAAATTGAGAGATAGAATAAAGGAGATATATAACGGAACGGCTTTTAAAATAAGGATAGATGAAAAATTATCAGAAGAAATAAACATGGAAAAAGGAGTGAGGCAGAGATGTCCGCTCAGTACAGCACTGTTTAACTTAGCTTTTGCAGATTTGGAAAGCACTATGAGAAGTGTACACTTAGGAGGAATAGTGATAGGAAGGAAGAAGGTTTGGACAGTCTCGTATGCGGATGACGTGGTGTTGCTAGCAAACAACGAAGGAGGAATAAAAGAAATGATTAAAAAATTCAGGAAATACATACAGGACAGAGGATTGGAACTGAACATAGATAAATCTAAAATCATGAGAGGAAGAAAAGCAGGAGGAAGGAAGAGAAACATAACATTCACATGGGAAGGAAAAGATATCGAGGAGGTGAAGGAATTCAACTATCTAGGATACACTTTACAAAGAAACAACGGAAATAAAGCACATATAAAGAATATAAGGAAGAAAGCAATGGCCGTTCTAGGAAAAGTATGGAGAAAGAAACTTCAAGGATAACTGGAAAAAAAGAATGTACTTGTTTGAAGTCTTGGTGGAGAGTATTATGATGGCATGGAGATATGGGGCTGGAAAGAGTATAAGGAAATTGAAGGTTTACAAGATAAATATATAAAATGGACACTAAAACTGGACAGAACGACACCTAGCCACATGCTTCACTTGGAAACAAAAAGAAATAAAGTTGCAACCAAATCAGGAATAAGAGCGGTAAAATACGAGGAAAAAATAATGAAAAGCGAAGGAAATGAACTGATTAAAGGGTGCATTAGAGTAAAGAATAAATTTAGCACAGAAATGAGAATAAACAAGAAAAGAGAAACATGTGAAAGATGGAAAACCGCAAGGAAAAAATACCTTGAAGAAAAAGGATGGTCGATAGATTATTATGATCTTGAAATGAAAAATGGAAGTGGAATTTGGATTAGGTTGAAAGACATTGGTGAATGTATGGAAAGACAGATATGGAGTGAGAAGCTAGAAAAATCAAAATTTGCGAAGGAATATAAAAACTTAGTACCAGAAGCCATGGAAAAACCAGAATATCTAAGTAAAGAAAATAATCGGAAAGGAGCTTTGGAAATGGAAGCAAGATTTAGATTAAGCACTGAAACGAGGGCAAACAAGTATTGGGAAGCGGAGGAGAATAGAAGGTGCAGACTATGCGGAAAAGAAGAAGAGACGCTTCAACATGTTTTCGAAACATGCGATATGACTGGAGAAAAACATGAAAGTTGGAGGCAACAGATAAATGGGGCACGAGCTTTGACAAGAATGTTGAGTATAGCAAGGAGAAGGAACAGAGAGGAGGAAGAATTTACATATCAGGTGGGAAAGAGGATGAGGAGAGGCTGAATGGGGAAACAAGTGTTGTACAAGGAACCTTATGTGGCGCACGCACCAACACAAATACTTATGGAACAAGTGTATATAAAATGTATATAACTCAAATGTTAATAAACGCAATTATTATTATTATTATTATTATTAAATTCTCTTGGTTTGAGACTTCTATAACACCCCCTTTACCCCCCTGAAGAGATGTAGACAGGAAAAATATCGGGGCGAAGTCGCTGAATCGGGAATCGAACCCGAGTCTTTCGCTTGCCGAGCGACTGCTCTTATCACTGAGCTATTCAGCCCCACACCGACACTTCTCCTGTACGTTTTTATTAATCTGTGGAAATAATGAGAACACGATAATTAGCTCAACGTGTAGTTCTAAATAAATTGGTAAATAATTCGGCTCTATGTATTTAACAACATGATAATTAAGTAACGAGCAATAAGAGCCTACAAAACGCGGATGGCAATGCGTAAATTATTTCGAACATTAATTGTTCGCGAAAAATTTTTTTTTAAGACATATACACATATGCCAAGTTATAGATTCTTTTGGTTTGAGACTTCTATAACACCCCCTTTATCCCCCTGGAGAGATGTAGACAGGAAAAATATCGGGGCGAAGTCGCTGAATCGGGAATCGAACCCGAGTCTTTCGCTTGCCGGGCGACTGCTCTTACCACTGAGCTATTCAGCCCCACACCGACACTTCTCCTGTACGTTTTTATTAATCTGTGGAAATAATGAGAACACGATAATTGACCTTCTAACGACTTTTCAAGATAAAATCAATACCATCTTATCTCCCCCTTCAAGCCATACAACTTTTGTCTGAAACATTTTTTTCTACAATCAAAATTAAAAAAGTTATATGGGGTTATCGATTAAAATTGGGACACCCTGTATATATAGGTATTATCACACATGTAACTTGGGTATTATAACACTAACTTTAGGTATTATAACACATGTAACTTGTTATAAAATACAATGTATGCAGCACAGCTTTTTTTCACACAATCGAATTAGAAAATAATATTATATGAAGTCATATTTTAATCATGTGTACATATTTGTTACATGTATGTACAAATGTTTATATTTATAATAGAAATTTACAAATATTTACAATATATTTTCTCGATTGAGACAGAATGTAACACATTTGTAAAAAATATAAAAATATAGAATATATATAAAATATAATTAAAATGTTGTGTAGTAAATGTTGTTTAATAGAAAGGTATATAAATATAGAATGGGCCCCTCCATCACCCATTCTCGTGAGAACGCAACCAAAATATTTTATTTATTTAATTCGTCTCTTCGACATTTATAAGCGAAATTGAGCGCATTTTTTATTTGTTACTCTTACGAGTATCAGAATAGATCTGTTTATTATGAAATGATAACACTTTAATTTGGAAAAAGCAACAGTTTATTGTTTTTTAAAATTTTATAGAAATGTTCTCTCATACATTTTACATCTATAGAATATTTCTTCTCGCAAGGATTGCCTCCTAAGGCTATAGTCGTGGCAAAAGCTGCAGCATAAATTTCACAACATATTCCATCAGGTTGAGTTTGAACTTTCTCAAAAATTATGTCATCTGAGTTTACTCTCGGATAACGAAGATGTATATAATTTTTTTCTTTAGCTACCAATTTATCGTACAGCCGGGTAGACTATCATACACATGAAGTTTGGTGCCGTCAAGAAAATAGATCTCCAATGATTACTACAATTCCCTCCAATTATTTGTAATCTTTTGTTATTATGACTAGCTACAATCATGTGAGGATATTCTAAATATAACACACTTTGTGTTTCGAAATAAGACGTTTCTCTTACGATGCGCAAAAATAAATCCAACGATTCATCATTTAATTGACTTTTTATAGGCAAGACATTATTTTTTACCATAGAGAGAGAAGCAAACGTCTCATCTAAGAATTTTCTTTGTCTTACCATATCGTCTTCACTTATATTTCGTTTGTTTTTCGAGTAACTTATGATAATGCAATCATCATCTTCGAGTAACTTATGATAATGCATCATCTTGTTCTTTACTCGAAACAGTAGCAGTAGTCACTGCTGTTTCTATTGACGAAACATTCGGTCTGAATCGTTTGCTATTTTTCATGCCATTTTCGTTTTCTATTAAACTTCGTGTACTTATTCGACTAGCTATTTTTTTTGCTGCTGCTTCTTTAGCTTCTATAATATATCTTGGATTTCTGATAGGCATATGCCTATTGTGACGACTGTCCAAGATTTCTGGAAGCATACATTCATTATAAAAGCGTATTAAGAAAGGCAGCATTTCATTTCTCCAAAAAATATTGTCTTTACTATTATGTAATATTTTCATGATTTTTGGAGTTCAAATAGCGAAAATACAATATTCCCGCTGTGTTATATTCAACTGACCTTGAATTTGATAATAATATCGGTGATTCCGATTCATTTTATCTGCATTTTTTTTTATCAAAGATGTTTTTTAAAGAAGTCTTTGTCCGAATGGCTTCTTCTGCTGTTAAATTTTCAGCTGATAGAGGACATTTTATTTCCACCACACCATTTTCATCAATAAGTCCGTCTGGGGAAGCACTCAAAAATGGATTTTCAGTATCGATAAATAGTCCGCAAGGTTTTATTTCTTTATTTAATTTTAAGGCCAATTCTTTCCTTGCTACTTTTTCATTGTCACGGCCATATTGTATGGCTGCGTTGTCAATGAATGAAGGATATAATATTGCTTTTACTGTCGCTGCGCAAGACGTTGTTGATCTCATGCGACATACTGTTCCAAAATTGGATGCCGTCAACATTTCTCGTCTTAATGATAACCATAATTCTGATGCACTTTGGTCTCTTGTATTAAGTTCAATTTTCTGCCAATTTATAGCATTTTCGGACAATTTTTGTAAATGGTTTTACCGAAGTTGTTCGAATATATCAGATGGAAGATCCGGTTTTTGTGATTGCGGACCGTAATGACGATCCATTCCAGACCCTCATTTGAATTTTTTTTGTCTTTCTTGGGTTTCTCGAGATTCTCTGGTTTTCGCAATTTTTATTTGTCGTCGTTTTTTCAGATTCTCAACGAGAGGCGGAACAGTTCTACACATGCTTTGATGCAATTCTGTAAGGACTTGTTGCGTATTGTATTGCACAACTGCTCCCGCAATTCGAGCATTATAGGAGCCTCGCTTACTAAAATTAATGCGCTTTCCACCGATTTCTTTGCAGATTATCGAGTTAAACGATTCTGCAGGATTATTAGTGAAATTTAACAAGCTGTCGGAATAGCCGCTAAGATATATGATAGCGCTTTCTATTTTTTGATACAGACCATGTAATTTTAAAGATGGTACATAATTTTGTTTCGATTCATTAGCATTCTCTTTGCATATATGACCTCGTGCTTCGCATCGTTTATGTTCGCCAAAAACATGGCTAGGAATGTTCAATATATCTTTTTGTAATTCCATAGCTTTATTGTGTTGAGGTGTTTGATCTTGTTTTCTTCGCAGTTCAGCAGTCTTTTCTATCTCTTTTCGGATATTCAAAATATTGTTTTTTACAACATTTCGCAATTGTACAAAACCACGCTGCCTTTGTGTTTTTGACTGAGTTATCTCGGCCACAGCTTTCAACTTTTTGCATAAATTGCGAAGCAAATGATTTGTGCATTCTATTTTTTTTACTGTTATCATCTGTTCACAATACGATCTGTTATCAAGAATAGTCTGATATACGCTACTGTCTCCATCGGCAATAACTGTTTTATAGATTAGCCCATTTCGAGGCTACATTTAAATCCTTCCGCGATAACATCGCTCTCCATGCTTGTGAAAATTGCTTCGCGATTAAAATTTTTATAGCATTTATGAGCTCTTCGTTCGTTTCCTTTTTGCTCTGCCATATCACATATTGCACAATATTTATTGCGGACACTAACGAAGAGAATCTTTTTCGTATGGTAACCAATTATAGCTCCAATACCAGAAAGCGAGTTATAAACATTACCATATGATCTCTTCATCCAACTACCGTCTGCTACAACGGTTATATATGGAATACCGTTAATAATATCATTTCTCTCAAGAGCGAGTTGTTTTTCAACTTCGCCAGCCAATTTCATATTTTCCATGGCAGTTTTTTTAAAATCATCGACTAAATTCTTTCTATATTTGATATAAGTTGGCTCGGACAGACAAGGAATATTCATGGCAGCACACAGCTCTTCTAACTGAGCATAACCAATTCCCATTGTAACAGTTCCTGCTACAGCAGCTGTATTAATGTCTAATAGTTCCTGTTTTCTGACCAGATATTAGCTTCATAGTTGCACATTTGGCATTTGAAAAATAACTGAGTCATTAACCCACGACGATGAGAATTTACGAGTTTCCAATCTTTAAATTGGCACTCTATTCCTCGCGCATGATTATCAAATGTTCTGTGGATTTCATTCCACATAAAAGAAATGTCAACAATGCGACGGCCTTCGGGCATGCTTTCCTGAATACGGTTTGTATCCAGGGGGCCATTCCCGATAACAAAATTATCTTCGCAAAGTTTGACATTTTGATACTTACACATACCTGTATTTGAAGTTGACTCCAGGCATTGCATTGCTTGGGTATTAACTTTTGAATCCATCATATCGGAAGAAGATTCTATCGATTTCTCAAAATCGATGGATTTATCGTTTCTACTCTTCATGCTCCTGGAGTCATTTGTTTTTTTTTATCTGGTTCAATAATTGTCGCCTGTAAAAAAATAAATGGATTAATATTTTGTATAATATTGTTATAAAAATAAGATATATCATTTATTTTCTCTCTTTATGTAATCCTAGAACAAAAAAAAATCTCTGAAAAATAAGTGCAGTCTTTAGTTTATAAAATTATTACTGAAAATTATAACTATGACACGATAGATGATGTTTAGACATAAAAATCATTTTTTTCAAAAAACCAAAGCGTACATGCAAACCGCATTATATTTTTTTTTAATAACCAGCACACGAATAGTTCGCCTCTGGATTAAATTTTTTTTAATAACCAGCACACGAATAGATCGCCTCTGGATTTCATTTTTTTTTAATAATCAGCACACGAATAGATCGCCTCTGCATTTCATTTTTTTTTAATAACCAGCACACGAATAGATCGCCTCTGGATTTCATTTTTTTTAATAACCAGCACACGAATAGATCGCCTCTGGATTTCATTTTTTTTTAATAACTAGCACACGAATAGTTCGCCTCTGGATTAAATTTTTTTTAATAACCAGCACACGAATAGATCGCCTCTGGATTTCATTTTTTTTTAATAATCAGCACACGAATAGATCGCCTCTGGATTTCATTTTTTTTTAATAACCAGCACACGAATAGATCGCCTCTGGATTTCATTTTTTTTAATAACCAGCACACGAATAGATCGCCTCTGGATTTCATTTTTTTTTAATAACTAGCACACGAATAGTTCGCCTCTGGATTAAATTTTTTTTAATAACCAGCACACGAATAGATCGCCTCTGGATTTCATTTTTTTTTAATAATCAGCACACGAATAGATCGCCTCTGCATTTCATTTTTTTTTAATAACTAGCACACGAATAGATCGCCTCTGGATTTCATTTTTTTTTAATAACCAGCACACGAATAGATCGCCTCTGGATTTCATTTTTTTTAATAACCAGCACACGAATAGATCGCCTCTGGATTTCATTTTTTTTAATAACCAGCACACGAATAGATCGCCTCTGGATTAAATTTTTTTTAATAACCAGCACACGAATAGATCGCCTCTGGATTTCATTTTTTTTTAAATAACCAGCACACGAATAGATCGCCTCTGGATTTCATTTTTTTTTAATAACCAGCACACGAATAGATCACCTCTGGATTTCATTTTTTTTTTAATAACCAGCACACGAATAGATCGCCTCTGGATTTCATTTTTTTAAATAACCAGCACACGAATAGATCGCCTCTGGATTAAATTTTTTTTAATAACCAGCACACGAATAGATCGCCTCTGGATTTCATTTTTTTTTAATAACCAGCACACGAATAGATCGCCTCTGGATTTCATTTTTTTTTAATAACCAGCACACGAATAGATCGCCTCTGGATTTCATTTTTTTTTAATAACCAGCACACGAATAGTTCGCCTTTGGATTAAATTTTTTTTAATAACCAGTACACGAATAGTTCGTCTCTGGATTATATTTTTTTTAATAACTTCTGGGATAAAATATTTTTTTCATAACCAGAGCGCACATGCAAACCGCTTCTGGCAAGAAATATTTTTTGAAACAACCAGCTCACGAATAAATCGCTTCTGGCACTAATTACTACAAAAACTTATATAACTATTATTACAACTATTATTACAAAATTTACGTATAGAAACAATATAATCATAAATTTAAATATAAAGATAAGGACTGTATTCTTATTTTTCAGAAATTTGTTTTTTTTAATCATGATTTGTGTATATATGTGTTTGTATTTGTATGTGTATGCATATACAAGGTGGCATTTATAGAGTTACAAGCTATTGGTCCATATTCTGAATCCTTTTTTATTGATAAAAGTGCCTAAAGTGGCTCATAACTAATCAAAAAGCTTATAAACCACTTTTGGAGGCCCTTTTATCGATAAAAGAGAATTCAGAATATGGGTCTTTATCTCTGAAAGTACACATTATAGCAAAAAATGTGTCAGAATAAAGTTTTAACTCGAAGGAAGATATTATTGGTTTCACCTTGGAAAATCGTTTAAAGATGATATGAAGGTCACCTTTAATTTCTTAAATGGTAACACCTATTTATACTATCTTGTACTTTTTACTTCGAAAGCTTTTTAAAACACTATAAGAAAATATTTTTCCATGTAGTACTTTTCAAATTATGAGACTTAAAATAATTTCTTCATTTTACATAAACTATAAAATAAATCTCGTAAAATATTCATTTTTCGATCTTTATTTTGATCTTATCTTTGAGGTAAGATAAACGAAAAATGAATATTTTTAGATATTTTATAGTTTATGTAAAATTATAAAATTATTTCAAGCCTTATAACTCGAAAAGTACTACATGAAAAAATACTTTATTATATTGTTGTGAATAGCTCAAAAGGTAAAATACAAGAAAGTGTAATAAAAAATGGGGTTCCTATTTAAATTAAAGATGATCTTCATTTTCAAACGACTATTCAAGATCAAACCACTGACTCTTTTTTATACTTTCCTTTCAGTAAAATAATATTTGCTGAAATATTTTGCTATAATGTGTATTTTGAAACATAACTTGTAACACTTTAAATGCTGTATATTAATAATATAACAGTAATTATTAGCAATAATTCCCAATTTATTCAAATATCATTTCTTTCAATTTTTATATACAAATTTGTATAAATGTACAGTGTGCCTCAATAAGATGTTTTTGTAAAAAATTTTAATTATTTAAAAACGAGGCAAATTAAAATATTAAATTAAATTGTAATTAATTATTCGAGAGTTAAATTATAAAAGGTGAATTTTTCACCAAAACATATATATATATATATATATGCAGATCGGTTACTTTGAGGACAAAATCTTATATATTCTGATTACTTTGGGGACAAGTGTTTACTTGGAGGACTGTCCTCATTATTTTATATACAAAATGATTACTTTGAGGACTGTCCCCAAAATAAAGGTATATAAGCAAGGATTACTTTGGGAACTTACTTAGTGGATTACGTTCAATTGGACATATTACCTAGTTAAACACAGGGACACATTAACCAGTTAAACACAGGGCTCTCTAATTAGTCAATTGGTGCTAGTTACTTTAAGAATTGGTTCATATAAGTAATTATGTTCAATCGCATTGAGTTGTAATAAAAAATAAATTCCTCTCCTATTTGGCAAAAAAATCATATGCATATCAAGTGTTAATGTTTAATTTGTTTAACTTTTGCACTTGGGCATCGAAAAAAAATTAAGATATATAAAATCCATCTATGTTTTCTTTCTTTTTTATATTTATTCATATATGTATATGTACGTGTATATGTATATGCAGATCAGTTACTATAAGGACAAAATCTTGTATATTCTGACTTTGGACACGAGTTTACTTTTAGGATCCTATTATTTTATATACAAAATGATTACTTTCAGGACTGTCATATATATATATATATATATATATATATATATATATATGTCCCATTTTAAAAGTTCCACCCTCATAACTTTTTAAATTTTGATTGTAGAAAAAAATGATTCAGATTCAATCGTTTACATTATAAACGAATATATCTCCAGTAAAAATGTTAAATCGTAGACATTATACAATTAAATATTAAATCTGCTTGATTACGATCCGGGCACGCCAAATTTTCATAATTTATTTCGATTTAAAGATTGTGCGATTTAAAACTTGCGTATAACGTTTTTTTTTAAATTATATACATTATATAAAAAATTTTTAGAAATGAAAAGAATCCTAATTCTAATTTAGTGTTGATTTTAAATATTTTAAAAATCAAATTTCTCTAAATAAATATAAAATGCGTTTTAATTTTTTAGGGAGAATTCATGTATAATATTTCTACAATGTAAAATTGATTTCATGGCAAATATATCAAATTTACAAATTGCTCTTAAGTACTTGACTAATGGTAATTATTGATTTCCTACTTAATTTTGATATTTCATTTTTTAATATTTTTTTATGATAATTATTTGTTAAGGTATTGTATTTTTGAAAAATGATTTCGTAAGGGAAAATTATTATAAATTATTTTTAAAGACTTTTTTCATTAAACATTTTGTTGCATATAAGGTAGAATATTTTTATGTACTTGGCGTATTTTTTTTATCTTCGCAAGATTTTTTAGAGGGACTTCACATCTTTTTGTCAAATTTTATGTACTTTCTGTAAATTATTTTTTGAGAAAAATATTAATAAATTATTTTTAGGAATAATTTTTTTTATTTTTAAAAATTGTTATTATACGCTTAATTAGTCTTTCTGCAAGTCATAACTATCAGCACAGGTTTAATATTTTTGTGGTGCACCGTTTCTGAAATATTAGATTTCACCTCCAAGGGGTGGTTTTTAAAAATTATTATTATACGCTAAATTAGTCTTTGTAGAAACTTTAACTAACGGCACAGGCTTTATATTTTTGTGGTGCACCGTTTCTGAAATATTGGATTTCATCCCCAAGGGGTGATTTTTAAAAATTATTATTATATGCTAAATTATATTAATCATAGCATAAATTTCTTAGTTCCGATTAGTCAATCAAACGTTTTCAACATCGTTTTTCAGCTTTTAGCGTCAAGACGAACACAGCTTTAAGGTGATCTTGAAAATAAGAACAAATTGAATATCATTCAAATCAATCATATTAAGTCTGTACTAAACTATACATTGAATATTGAAGCTTAAAAATTGAAATTTGACTAATCAAAACAAAAAACCTATTTCTTTGTCTTGATTAGTCAAACAATTTTCAATTTTCAATTTTAATCTTTAACGCATAATCTGATACAGGCTTTAAGAGGCTAGTGACACATACAAAAATGTAAGCAGTAAGACGTAAACAGTAAGCAAATCGATAGTTTTTATTCACTTATAAGCCGAATCTACAATCCACAATAAGTGTAGTAAATTTAGTTTAAGCTATAAGAAATTTATCAATCACAATTAAATGTGAGAGAAATAATCGAATATGATTGGTTAATTTCTTACGGCTTAAGGATTACTACGTTTATTGTAGATCCGGCTTTATTGCTGCGTTACTGCTCTATTACTTGATGTGACCGTGGCTCTTAATATATTTACTAAACGCTCAATGTTTAATTGTACTGAAATTTAATATCTATTGTCATTCGCAATGACTAATCTAGAGATTAATAATATATCGATATTAAAAGTTATCAATATTGTTTGATATTTCATATTGTTTGACAGATTATGTGGAATATTTAGTAATACTAAAGAAGAGCTCCTTCCTCTTCAATTTTACTGAAACTTCATAATATTGTGTATTTTTGTGCGTAAAACACGAATCTAGTAAATTAAAATCGTCGTTCTCAAGTAAAAAAAAATTACGAATTGTTAAAAAGTGACTGTTGTGGGGTAAGAAAATCTATCATATCGTGTGGGATGGAAAGTTGCAAACCCATGTAGAATTTTGCAAATATAGACTTTGTTTTAAGCATTAAAAGCACTGGGTGATGAGGGTGGATCTCGTTTCGCGTGGAAAGTTGCAAATTCATAGTAGAATTCTACAAATAAAGACCTAACCTCACAACGGTCACTTCTTAACAACTTGTAATTTTTTTTTTACTTGGAAGCGACTTTAGCATACAGATTCGTCTTCTACGCAAAAAAATATACAATATTGTGAAGTTTCACCAAAATCAGAGAGAAAGGAACTCTCAGTATCGAACATTTTATAAATCAAGATCACTTATAGTATGTTTTTGGTATATTTTAGGTCAAAAATATGATAACGTTTGATGTGCACAGTGCATATAATTATAAATTTATTGGATAAAAATATTATTTCTTAGGAAAAATGCAAAAATCACATTACCTATTAATAAAGAGAAATCAAAATTATCGTGTATGCACAAGAAAAGAAAAAAAGGGAACAGATAATATATTCCTTAACAACACACATGTCCAAAAGACGTCCATAGAATATCTAGAGGATAGCCAAAGGATATTTTATGTCCTCTGGATGACCTCTGAACATCTTTTGGACATGTGTGTTGTTAGGGTTAGCTAAACATGGTATTTTAATTTAAATACAATTATTTTTACACGATTTTTATAATATTTTTATATGTCAAAATATATAACATATTAAAATTATAAATATTATCAATATTTCTATTTTTGTAGAAAATCAAGTTGTACTTGAAAATATTACAAATAATTTAAATATGAAAATACCTTACATTAATGTAAGAAAACTTAATAATAATAAAAGAATGGGTAAGAAAATAAAATATATTTAAAGTAAGTATAGAAAATATGATAATTATTTGTTTTTTTTTAAATAAACATAATTTGAATGGCCTTCGCTTTAATTTTAACATTGACTTTGACATCCAAGAAAATCACTAACTAAAATTGTAGATTATGATATTAATGTGAAGATCAAAGCAAAAATAATTTAAACTGTATTGAAAGAAATAATTCAAAATATTTTTAGTTTTTTAATTTTTGAAATTTATGACAGTTATCTAATATGTATAACATTATTATATAATTTTAATATATTTTTTTATAAATTAGGTGAAACGTACTTTAAAAAGCAGAAGTTTCCAACTATAACTGAAGAAAAAGTATTAAATAAATTTCAAACAAAAGGTATTTTTTTAATTTCTTATTATAAAATCTATATTTTTATTTTATATACTGATTACTAAATGCTTGTAGAAAATTTGAAATGTAATTATTACATTAATATTATATTAATATATATTAATTAAATAATATTATATAATATTATATTAATATATATTTTAAAATATTTTTACTTTATTTCCATAAAATCTTTTGATTGTTAATTATCATGTCAAAATTATTATTATTAAAATTATTAATAATACACTATAATATTTCGAAATTGTTAATTGTAGTTATAAAAAATAAGTTAGAAGCAAGTTGTAAAAAGAAAGAAACAGGTCAAATTGAAATATTTAACAACTGTGAAACTAACAAAAGTGAAATAAATGTAGAAATAGAAAAGATAGAAGAAAATAAAATAAATTCAGACATTTATTTGCATAATAATGACAGTGAAAGAACGAATGATTACATTATGAAAGAAAACAAAAATATTAAATTATATGATGCTCTGAAAGATAAATCACACACATGTAAGTTGCATTATTATATTTAAAATATTTTTTAAACTTTTAATGTGTGAATGTATGTATGTAACATTATTATTATTTATGCAGCTAATAAAACATATATCTTGCAAAACAATTGTGAAGATAGAAATAAAAACAATAGAAATGAAACAACTGTAGACAAGAAGATGAAGGATCAAAGTAATATATGCTATGATATCGTATTACAAAAAGGTGAAAGTAAGAATAATAATCATGAAATTCAAAAAAAGAGTGAATTAAAATCATGTAATAATGAAAAGAAAGAATTAGGAAATACAGGTATATATAATTTTTGTGTCATGAAAAAATGTCTATTAAGAAATAAACATAATATATTTGCAGACTATTGCATATTATTTATTAATACATAAACGAATGGAATTGAAGATAAGTAAAATAAACGATGTAAATTATAACAATGTTTATGTCAAAATAATTATTAGAAAAAAAATTAATAATTATTTAATAATATACAAAACAATTCAAACTTACAAATAAATGTCTGATAAATGAATTTTAATATTTCCATTTGAAATATTTTACAATATTCGTTTACTTATCAAGTTTACTTAGTATATGTTATTTTAAATTTGTTATTTTGAAATAATAAAAATTTTATTTCAACACCTGAATATTTCTTATAGATAATCCATTTTTACTTGCTGCATTTAATCGTGCATTTTATAAAAACTTAATAAATGATGACAATTCTAATAAAGATATAATTTGTAATAAGGAAAATGAACCTAAAATAATTGCAATAGAACCAGAAGTGTGCAGGTAAATATCTATATTTTTATATGTAAACTCTCTTAATGTTGCATAACATTAATGTTATAAATCAAAATTCAAACAATTTGATAGTTATTGCAAATATGTAACATAATAAACTATAATTTCCTCTGTTAGGAGTTGCAAAGTTATAAAATTATGTGAAGATTTGTCATAATTTATGACAACAGGACACTCTTTTGTAAGCACATATGAAGTACATGAAGAACACTATTTTATATACTTCATATATATAAGCATAATATCAATACTTGTAAATATTGTCAATGCATGATAAAATTAAAACAATGTACATATACAAGCTATATATACATGTGTACAAGATGTCCGGATAGAGCGGATTAAATCGAGTAAAAAAGTTCTGTATTGTTTTGTAATTTTCGCGCAATAATTAATGCTAAATTAATTTATTAATTTATTAACTAAATTAATTTTGGTGGAGATGAAAGAAATTTTTACGCAAAATATATTTTCTATTTGTTGAATAATTACAGATATTTTGAAATGTTTTATTTCCATTTTTTTTTTAGTTGCATCACAATTTATTATCAATTACAGCAAATTATTATATGCATTTCTATATAATATGCAAACGTTATGTCAAATATAATATATGTGTATATTATATTTGATTATACAAGTATCAATCCGGAAACAACTTGTTAAATTTATCTACATTTGATGGAGAATTAATTTTAGAACAGATCGAAAATAATTATAATAATGAAGAAGAAGAAAACTCGTTAAACTATATTGATACTAACAATGTGTCTTTTATAGATGAATCGATAATATCTTTTAAATAATACATATATAATAGAAAATTTTCCCGAAATAGGAGATATTATCGAAAGTTAATAAGAATTTAGATTTATTAATAATTATTAGATTTATTAATAATGTTTTGCTTAAATGCTGTATCTATGTTTTATTAAAACGTTGTTAATGTAATTAATTCACATTATACAATGGTTAATATATTATGTCTAATGTATATATACAAGGTATCACATTTTAAAAAATATGCTTAAATATATAATATAAAAAAAGATCATGTTTTAGAAAACAAGATTTCGAACAAAAGTTGATTTTGAAAGTTTGGTTTTAGAAAGAAAAGAAATTGATCTTGAATTTTAACTAAGATCATTTTAAAGATCATTTAAAGATGTACTTTTTTTTAATGTATAACTATCTTAATTTTTTTAAATTTTTAAATCGATTCCTCGCAATATTTAATATAAAAAGTTATAAAGATACAATGGTCAAAAAATAAACATAGTTTAGATATTTTATACTTTAATTTGACAATAATTTGACAATAATTTTATAAACTATGAAATATCTTGTAAAATAGTTTTTGATTACTTCTATACTTTTATGAACAAAATAATCAGAAGAATCAATTGGTGTAAAAAAAACACGTAGTTATCTTTAAGAAAAAATATGTAGCTACTAGCTGTAAATTATATACTTTCATCAAAAAATAAATATTTTACGAGATATTTTGTAGTTTATGTAAAATGTATGTATATACATGAAATGAGCGAACATACTTAATTGAACATACATATGTTTATGTAAAATTTTAATGTTTAATAGAATTAGGAAGTACAGGACAAGCAAAAGATGATCTAGAGGAAGAACAAAATATCGAAAGTATCAATGATGATAGAGATTATGAACCATCAGAAGATTCAACAAGAGATACTGATTATGAAAGCAACGATGACGAACTAAATAATGAATTTATAAACAAAAATGAAACAAATACTTCTAATAACTTAAGTAGATCAAGTTTAAATCTATCGTCAACGGCAAATGTACGTCGGGATGTGATGACGCACAGCTTACGATTAATAATTTTTATTATAGTGGTAACAAGAAATACTATTGTCTTTATTGTAAAATAAATTAAAATATTGATAGGCCATAAGGAGCCAAACGCGGATGTAAGGCGTGTTCTTTTAAAATAATTATCCAAGAGAACGATCAAATTAAACGGTCATCTTTAATACCAAACGTTTCGGACTCAATTCGAGCCTTCTTCAGTGATTCTGAACAAAACAAAAAAGAACCACATGAGATATATACATTAAAACGCAGTCAATCATAATAAAATACGGAAAAAACATAGTCATCATACGTGCATGATTGTTGAGAGAAAACGCGAGCTCATCAAGGCAAGTCAACTCGAAGGAAGCCAGACATACATGGTTCTTTAAACGGTGCAAGGCGCAAAGAGCGATGCACTAAACAAATAAATATAATATGAAAACGTCGTAAAAAAAAATAGTCAAAAATATGCAACTATAGCTCACTCGGTATCGAGAAGACGTGACAAAGACGAACACGAACACTCCGCGCGCACATGGCCGATTAGACAACAGATTTAACTGCCAACGGTGAAAAGACAGTTACGCGTAATCAATAATAACAGTACCGCATGTACAGAGGACGAAAGCAATCAACGTACAACAATCGCAATCAAATCTTCGATATATTATCGATTATCGATAGACAAGAAGCATTCAGCTTTAAGGTGTCGTTCTGGAGATTTAATGCATTTCTTTGACGTTTAATATGGATCATCTCCGATATCAATCTCCTCCCCAGAAATGCCTCCTCATCCAAAATCTCAACGCCATCAAAATCGAGCGTGTGATCCAAAGCTCTGTGCTCGGCAATGACAGACGTGAGGTTCTTTTTATGTTCCTTGAGCCTGGTCTTCAACAAACGTCCCGTTTGTCCCACATAGGAAGCGTTGCAATCCATGCAGTTGATCTTATAGACTATGTTGTTGCGAGAGTCCTTATCTAACCTGTCTTTGCCAACTTTAATGAAACGGCGCAAATTATTTATTCCAGTGTAGGAAAGTTTCACATCTAGATCTCTAACGCATTGTCGGAAACGTTCGGAAAAGTTCTTAACGTACGGAACATTGAAATATGAGATCCTCCCCCCTCCATCAACACCGTCAACCTCATTGTTATCTGCAGTCAAAGTATTATCCAATCTATTGTTGAATCTATGCAATAAAATATTAAGTCGGTCAACAATTGTGCTGAAAATAAAAGGGAGAGGATACCCATTATTCAAGAGAATGTCAATAATGAAATTCTCCTTATGAAATCTCGGATGAGAAAGCCGAAAAACTTTATCGGTTAGACCGATTATCGTGCCCCTCTTTTGGCAAAGGGGGTGTCGCGACTCAAAGTGGAGGTATCTCCCCGAAAAAGTCGGTTTATGAAACCAGTTGAAATAAATAAGTCCATGCTCTAAAATAATGGTGACGTCAAGGAAATTCAGGCGATTGTCGACACCCTCCTCCATGGTGAACTGCATCCTTGTGTGGAACGAGTTGAACGTGTTCAGAATGGTGTTAAGCATTGAGGAGGGAGCCGCCAACACAACGTCGTCAACATATCTAAAGTAGAATGGGAGATCCACTGGTAGAGTCGCGATGGCCTTCGCCTCTAAATCTTGGAGCGTGATCTCAGCGTGATCTCAGCGATAATCGGCGAAAGAGGAGAGCCCATGGGTGTGCCAAATGTTTGTTGATAGCAGACGCCGTTGAACATAAAAAATGTAGAGTTCAAGACGAAACGAACTGCTGTTAAAAACTCATCACGAGGTATCTGACAATTGCCTCCTATATAGTCCCATCTATTCGACAGGCTATCAATCGCCAGATCCAACGGTATATTCGTGAATAATGAGATAACATCTAACGAGATCAATTTTATATTGTCATCAATACGTCTGCCATTCAGTCTATCCACCACTTGAGCGCTGTTAATAACTTGGCTGTCCGGTCGCGGAACAGACTTGTAAATAATATCGTGTAAAAACTTGGCGAGACCATAGAGTGGTGTGTTCTTAGATGAGACTATAATACGTAAAGGGTTGTTTTTCTTATGAATTTTTGGCAGCCCATAAGCCCTCGGTAAGACACCATCTGTACAATTCAAAGATCTATATTTCGCAACGGAGATGTAATCGCGCGATCTCCACCTCACTAAGAGATCATGAAGATTGCTAGTTAATTTTTTAATCGGACTCTTGTTCACTACTTTATACGTATTTTCGTCCGCTAGCAGAACTGACATGTTGGAGAGATAGTCGTCCTTATTCAACGCGACTGTTATATTACCCTTATCTGCTCTAGTGAACAGAATGTCCGGATTGTCTCTTGTGAATTTTTTGGTGGCGTTAAGTGACTTTAGAATAACTTTATCAGAAGGAGACTTGTGTAGGATGGAATTGTGAAAGCTATTTATTATCGGAAAAGATCTATTCCTCACCAACGTGCGAACCTCTGTGGGCAGTTTATTGATATTGAACTCCACACTCTTTAATAAATCGACAACAGTTCTTTCCTTGTCAACAACCGGCAAACAAAATTTCTCTCCCAGTTGTAATAGGAGTTGTACTACTTCAGGTATGATCGAAGAAGACAAATTAACGAACCATTCCTTTCTTAGTTCAGAGAAAGAAGAAACACGTGGTGAGAAAGAAGAAGGATCAATGTCGATGAAAATGGGCGAGGAAGAATACCGTTGGATCTGGCGATTGATAGCCTGTCGAATAGATGGGACTATATAGGAGGCAATTGTCAGATACCTCGTGATGAGTTTTTAACAGCAGTTCGTTTCGTCTTGAACTCTACATTTTTTATGTTCAACGGCGTCTGCTATCAACAAACATTTGGCACACCCATGGGCTCTCCTCTTTCGCCGATTATCGCTGAGATCACGCTGAGATCACGCTCCAAGATTTAGAGGCGAAGGCCATCGCGACTCTACCAGTGGATCTCCCATTCTACTTTAGATATGTTGACGACGTTGTGTTGACGGCTCCCTCCTCAATGCTTAACACCATTCTAAACACGTTCAACTCGTTCCACACAAGGATGCAGTTCACCATGGAGGAGGGTGTCGACAATCGCCTGAATTTCCTTGACGTCACCATTATTTTAGAGCATGGACTTATTTATTTCAACTGGTTTCATAAACCGACTTTTTCGGGGAGATACCTCCATTTTGAGTCGCGACACCCCCTTTGCCAAAAGAGGGGCACGATAATCGGTCTAACCGATAAAGTTTTTCGGCTTTCTCATCCGAGATTTCATAAGGAGAATTTCATTATTGACATTCTCTTGAATAATGGGTATCCTCTCCCTTTTATTTTCAGCACAATTGTTGACCGACTTAATATTTTATTGCATAGATTCAACAATAGATTGGATAATACTTTGACTGCAGATAACAATGAGGTTGACGGTGTTGATGGAGGGGGGAGGATCTCATATTTCAATGTTCCGTACGTTAAGAACTTTTCCGAACGTTTCCGACAATGCGTTAGAGATCTAGATGTGAAACTTTCCTACACTGGAATAAATAATTTGCGCCGTTTCATTAAAGTTGGCAAAGACAGGTTAGATAAGGACTCTCGCAACAACATAGTCTATAAGATCAACTGCATGGATTGCAACGCTTCCTATGTGGGACAAACGGGACGTTTGTTGAAGACCAGGCTCAAGGAACATAAAAAGAACCTCACGTCTGTCATTGCCGAGCACAGAGCTTTGGATCACACGCTCGATTTTGATGGCGTTGAGATTTTGGATGAGGAGGCATTTCTGGGGAGGAGATTGATATCGGAGATGATCCATATTAAACGTCAAAGAAATGCATTAAATCTCCAGAACGACACCTTAAAGCTGAATGCTTCTTGTCTATCGATAATCGATAATATATCGAAGATTTGATTGCGATTGTTGTACGTTGATTGCTTTCGTCCTCTGTACATGCGGTACTGTTATTATTGATTACGCGTAACTGTCTTTTCACCGTTGGCAGTTAAATCTGTTGTCTAATCGGCCATGTGCGCGCGGAGTGTTCGTGTTCGTCTTTGTCACGTCTTCTCGATACCGAGTGAGCTATAGTTGCATATTTTTGACTATTTTTTTTTACGACGTTTTCATATTATATTTATTTGTTTAGTGCATCGCTCTTTGCGCCTTGCACCGTTTAAAGAACCATGTATGTCTGGCTTCCTTCGAGTTGACTTGCCTTGATGAGCTCGCGTTTTCTCTCAACAATCATGCACGTATGATGACTATGTTTTTTCCGTATTTTATTATGATTGACTGCGTTTTAATGTATATATCTCATGTGGTTCTTTTTTGTTTTGTTCAGAATCACTGAAGAAGGCTCGAATTGAGTCCGAAACGTTTGGTATTAAAGATGACCGTTTAATTTGATCGTTCTCTTGGATAATTATTTTAAAAGAACACGCCTTACATCCGCGTTTGGCTCCTTATGGCCTATCAATATTTTAATTTATTTTGTTAATTTCGAGAGCCTTTAATTTTGTTTATATTTTTTATTTTTCTTTATTGTAAGTTACCAAAATCAAAAATTGCAAGACACTTGGAAAATGTACATCATAATGAAGAAGATGTTAAAAAATTCGCACAATTACCAAAAGGATGTCTTGAACGTAAAAGAATAATTGAAACAATACGTCGGGGAGGAGAATTTCAATTAAACACAAATAAAATGTTAAATGATGGCAAATTACATGTTGTTAGACGACCGAACATTAAATTTAATAAGAAAGCTAGTGAATATGGAGTGTGTATCAAATGCCATGGATTTTTTTCCAAAAACACTTTACGAAATCATACTCGAAAATGTATAAATTTAAAACATTCCAAAAATCGAACAATTACAGTTCTCAGACGGTCAATTCTTGGAAGGATTAACGAAATAGCTTCTCAAACTCTAAAAAAAGTGATTTTTCCAGTATTACGAGAAGATTCTATTACACGTCTCATAAGATATGATGAGTTAATTATTCGATATAGTAATAAACTTTGTATGAAATATAAGCCTCAGCATCAACACGACATGGTGCGAAATCGATTGCGAACATTTGGACGGTTTCTAAAGGCATTAAAAAATATAAATAATGAAATTACGGATTTTGCCTCATTATATCAGCCAAAATATTACGATGACTGCATTAAAGCAGTATATGAAATAGCTCGATATAATCCAGATACTCAGAAGTTTGATGCCGCTTCTACAGCATTTCAATTAGGTACATTATTAAAAGAAGTCGGTGAATTATGGCGATCACAATGTATTAAAAGTCATGATTCTATTAAAAAGATTCTAGTTGAAGATTTTCTTTCACTTCGTAAAGAAGATTTTGGCCATTCAGTTAATAAAACAGTAATGGAAACAAGAGCACATATTACACGACAAAAAGTGGAAATAGCTCCAAGCATTAACGATATAAAAAAGCTTTATGATTACGTAAATACTAAGAGACGTGAAGCATATAACCTTTTAAAAGAAAAATTTTCTTATAATATATGGCAAACTCTGGGTGAATCTACATTAATTTCTATACAAATATACAACAGAAAACGTGCAGGTGAAATACAAAGAATATTATTGGAAGATTTTTATACTTATGAAGGTTTAAATGAACAAAGCGATCCGGATCTTTTTAAATCCCTTTCAGACTCAGCCAAAGAAATTGCACATAAATATGTGCGATTTCAAATTAGAGAAAAGTTAGGTCGTCCTGTTCCCGTTTTATTACAATCTGATATTTTAGATTGTATAAAATTATTTATACAATACCGAAATCAAGCTAATGTACATCCAAAAAATCCATATGTTTTCAGTATAGCAGGTTTCAATAAGCAAAGATTTAAAGTTTTAAGAGCGTGTGATCAAATGCGGAAATTTGCTTATGAATGTGGAGCTGATCATCCTGAAAGACTGCGAGGTACTCTTCTAAGAAAACATATCGCAACTAATTGTCACAAATTAAAATTAACAGAACATGAAGTATCTGAATTGGCGAATTTTATGGGACACAAAGAAAATATACATAAAGAATATTATAGATTACCTCAAAAAGAAGCGGATATTCTCAATATCAGTAAATATTTGGAAGCTGCACTTGGTACAAATAATAGTAATTCTGATATAGATAACTCTGATACAGATGATAACAATACTTATAACCATGATAATAGTAGTATCAGTTATATTAATAGCGATATCTTAAATAGTGATAGCTTAAATGATATTAATGCTGATGATTTAGCTAATAATAATTTTGATTATGACGTGCAAGGTATGAAATAGTAATCATTATCGTTATTTTATAATTATCAAATTTTATATAAAAAACTAATTGTTTTTATGGAAATATAATTATAATAACAATACTATTGTATATTATTTATTATATTTTATTTATAGAATCCTCCTATCTGCTTACCAACAGCGATCCTGCTCCGAAAAGAAAGAAAAATAAAATAATAAAAGGTAAAACAAAAATAAATAGCAGTAAGTTAGTCTATATATATATACAGGGTGGGCCATTTTAAGTGATCCACTCAAATATTTCGGAAAATAATGAAAAATCAAAAAAATGTTTCAGATAAAAGTTGTATGGCTTGAAGGGGGCCATCAGATAGTGGCAATGATTTGACCTTGGAGAGTCATTTGAAGATGACGTAAAGGTAACCTTCAATTTTTTAAATGGAACTCCCTATTTTTTATTACATATTCGTGTAGCTTATCTCGAGAGCTTTCCAAAACACTATAATAAAGTATTTCTTCATTGAGTACTTTTCGAGTTATGAGGCTTGAAATCATTTCTTAATTTTGTATAAACCGTAAAATATCTAGTAAAATATTCATTTTTTATTATCTTGTTTTAATATTTTTATGTACAAAATAATGAGAGGAATCAATTGGTGTAAAGAAAACACATAGTTATTTTTAAGAAAAAATATGTAATTTGCAATTAATAATTACATATTTTTTCTTTGAAATAACTATGTGTTTTTTTTACACCAATTGATTTCTCTCATTATTTTGTATATAAAAGTATTAAAGCAAGATAATCGAAAAATGAATATTTTACTAGATATTTTACGGTTTATACAAAATTAAGAAATGATTTCAAGCCTCATAACTCGAAAAGTACTCAATGAAGAAATACTTTATTATAGTGTTTTGGAAAGCTCTCGAGATAAGCTACACGAATATGTAATAAAAAATAGGGAGTTCCATTTAAAAAATTGAAGGTTACCTTTACGTCATCTTCAAATGACTCTCCAAGGTCAAATCATTGCCACTATCTGATGGCCCCCTTCAAGCCATACAACTTTTATCTGAAACATTTTTTTGATTTTTCATTATTTTCCGAAATATTTGAGTGGATCACTTAAAATGGCCCACCTTGTATATAAATAATTAAATTCGAAATCATTCATTTACACATTATTTTATTTCGTATACATATATACTTCTATTCTCTCTCTCTCTCTCTCTCTCTCTTTTCTTTTTTTATATTTAATAAATTAAAAGTTATATCATCACACATACGCACGCACGTACGCACGCAAGCACACACACACACGCACTCATTATTAATATATATTGGTGTAAAAGGTTTCATTTGGATTAAAATTATACAATCTTATATCTATATTTCTAAATAATATAAAAATTATGAATAATATATATAAATAATCTAAATAATATATATTTCTGAATAATCCAAACATTTATTCTTTCTAATTATAGAAAATCAAATACAATCAAAGTGCAAACGTACGCGATGGAATAATGTAGAAAAAGATATAGTGCTGAGACAATTCGGCACATGTCTAAATACTTATAAATGCCCTACAAATAAAGAAATTGCAGCTTTAATAGCAGATAATTCTTGCTTACAACACGAACTGTACAAACTTGCGTACAAACACGAACTGTGAGTCAAATAAAAATCTGGTTTAACAATCAGCAAAAGATTTTACGTATTAAATTTTAAGTTTTACGATTTATTTTTGTTATGTAACAATCAACAATGTTTTTGTTTAACAATTAGCAGAAGAATTAGTTTCTTTGTTTCGATAAAGATCTGTAAAGTATTTAAAACTCTCTTTCTTATTACAATGGTTGTGTAATCGCTTAAATATAATTTAATAATATAAAAATTGCGGGATTGTTGTTTTTAAATTTAAATAATAACTTTTATGATAATATAATTTAAAATATCTATTACTTAAAAGACAAAAAGTATTTTGTTATCTCAATCTCTTCAAGTTACATAATCAAAGAAACTTTTACGTTTCAGTTTAAAAATTTTATTTTTTTTATTTTAGTGAGTAATTCAAAAGTTCAACTTTTTTATTTAACGTTAATAATTTGTAATCGAGTAAAAATATATTTTAATGTTTTAAAATATCTATTATTTGGAAGATAAAAAATATTTTGTTATCTCAATTTCTTTCATTCATCTAATTGAAGAAACTTTTACGTTTTAGTTAAAAATTTTTTGTTTATTTTAGTGAATAAAAGATTCAAAAATTCAATTCAAGTTTTAAAATTTTTTTATTTAACGTTTAATAATCTAATATAATTATAATTATAATTTATAGTTTATTTAACATTCAATTTAATAATTTGTAGTAAGTAGAAATATATTTTAATGTCTTGTATTAAGTACAAAGAAACGAAAAACATCTATATATATTATAAAAATGTAACGATATTTTATTATATGTTATAAATAATAAAAAACTGTACGTTTTATTAATTACAAATTATTCAGTACAAAGTAAAATTTAATATTACAATTTATAATACAAAATAAAATATATAAAACGCATAAAATATGTAAAACGCATAAAAAATATATGAATAAATTATTTTATATTGATTTAATACTGATGTATATTCTTTTTGTTTACTTCACTGAAATTAGGAATTAAATTGAGGAGGAAAGTCTTCTATCGTTTTGCGATCTTTAATAATAAATGAGAAATTAAAAAGGACCGAAAATAAACCGAGAGAGTAAAAACGCAGAAGATACTTCCTACTGATATGGGATTACTAAGCGCGAAGATAACTCAATATATAATCAAATTTAATTATAGTTAACAACCATGTAATAGGGATGTCTCTTCTTGCCACGTATTAATATTCAAATTGTTTTTTTTTTAATTAATTTGTCATTAATTATTGCGATGATCTTAATACGGTAGAGGACTTTCCTATTTGATTTAATCCGCTCTACTTATATCTACTTATATCTCTACTTATATCTTGTATGGAGCGATTGACTCCGGACATCCTGTATATAATGTATAGAAAATAAACGCTAAAAATTTTAGCACGGTTGAATATCTCAAAAAATATAAATAAATGTTTAAATACATATTTTAGGGTTTGAAAAAACATAATAGTTTAATAAAAGTTATTAGATCTCGGAATGACTTCGAAAAACTGCGTCAAAGTCAACTTTAAAATTTTTAATAGGAATTTTTATTTTTATATATTCTTGTAGCTGATGTGTAACATTTTTAAAATTATTTTTAAACTTTATTTGAGTGAAAACTTTCTAAATTAAGAAAAACTGTCAAAATATAAGAATTTTATACTTCTATTTACACACCATTTCAATATTTGCCTAAATTATCCTATCTTAAAAAGTGCATGTTAAGTCGATAACTCGAATATATCGAAATGTTGAAGCCTCCTTTTCTGCGATGCTGATAGGATGGTGCGTTCCGATATATTCGCGGTTAGGTTAAGTTAGGTAGCGTAGCGCTCGAGCGCTTCGTCATCCATAACCTATTTGTTACTCTTTCGTATTACATAGTAGTGTGTTAAGAAAGAAGTAAAAAGAAGTAAAGAAGAAAAAAGAGAAAGAGAGAAAGAAGAAAAATCGAATAAAGAAGGTATGTAAATATGTGTATAAATAATGTTGTTTTTTAAAAGAAAGTATGAAAAACTTTGATCCGGAAAAGGTCATATTACTTGTACATATTTATATTGATAATTATATTTACAATATGTATATAATATATATACATTACATATACATATGTACACATATATGTTAATATGTAAAATAATGTAATAATTATAATTATAATTATTTTTGTTTGTAGTGAAATTACACTAATAATTTTAAATCCTCTCTGCATTACTGTATGTGCTCTTAATAAAACATTAATACATATGCAAGATAATATATGGAAGCTATTTGTAGATGTGCATTATATGTTCTATGTTATCTTATATATATTATGCGCAGTAATGGTTTAAGAGTATATGTACTAATGCGAATAACATTCATTATTATTAATCTAATTTCAATATTGCTGGAAGAGTTTGCTTATAAAGAAGCTTGTACAACAAGCTTGTTATCTAGGAAATCTTATATACTATGCGTAGTAATGATTTAAGAGTATATGTACTAATGCGAATAGCATTCATTATTACTAATATAATTTCAATTAATTTTAAATCCTCTTTGCATTATTGTATGTGCTCTTAATAAAACATTAATACATATGCAAGATAATATATGGAAGCTATTTGTAGATGTGCATTATATGTTCTATGTTATCTTATATATATTATGCGCAGTAATGATTTAAGAGTATATGTACTAATGCGAATAGCATTCATTATTATTAATCTAATTTCAATATTACTGGAAGAGTTTGTTTATAAAGAAGCTTGTACAACAAGCTTGTTATCTAGGAAATCTTATATACTATGCGTAGTAATGATTTAAGGGTATATGTACTAATGCGAATAGCATTCATTATTACTAATATAATTTCAATTAATTTTAAATCCTCTTTGCATTATTGTATGTGCTCTTAATAACACATTAATACATATGCAAGATAATATATGGAAGTTATTTGTAAATATGCATTATATGTTTTACATTATCTTATATACTATGCGTAGTAATGATTTAAGAATATATGTACTAATGCGAATAGCATTCATTATTACTAATCTAATTTCAATATTACTGGAAGAGTTTGCTTATAAAGAAGTTTGTACAACAGGCTTGTTATCTAGGAAATCTTATATATTATGTATAGTAATGATTTAAGAGTACTAATGCGAATAGTATTTATTACTAATCTAATTTCAATATTGCTGGAAGAGTTTGCTTATAAAGAAGCTTGTACAACAAGCTTGTTATCTAGGAAATATATAGCTATTCCTTAATATAAGTTTTTGTATAAGTAAACTCTTCCTCTAATATTTAAATTTGATTAATACATAATGTTGAATTCTATTTAAGTTAGTACGTATATTCTTAAATCACTACAATATGTTATTTATAAAAATGCATGTATTACACTTTATCTTATATATACCATAATAATGTACTAATGTAGATAGATTTAAGTTTATTATTTATTAATTTAATTTAAATATTGTAAGAAGTGTTTGTTTATAAAGAAGCTTGTGTAAAGAAGTGCCTATACATTTTTTAGAATATTAAGAATATTAATACAAGAATTTTAGAATATTAATAGAAGATAACTTATATATGTAATACATATATTTTTTTAAATAATTTAGTTTATTGAAAAACAGTAATAAGAATTGTATATAGGTTATATTCAAAAAATATTTTAAAAAAATATTCAAAATTTGTTAAATATATTCATAAATTTCTATCAATAAAACAAACCATGTATGTTTTATAAATATTTCCTATATATAATTCTTTAATTTTCAAAGGATCAAGTTATTTTTAAAGTTTTACATATTATACTAATTATCTTGCACAAAACAATAATAATCCAGAAAATGTATAATCACTTCTTTATACAAACTTTTTTTATTAACAATTTTTCTTGCAATATTTAGATTAATGTTGAACTCTATTTGCATTATAGTAAATATATTCTTAAATAATTATTATTGTATACAGGGTGTCCCATTTAACTTGACACATCGAAATATTTCGTAAAATCTAAGATACGAAAAAATGTTTCAGACAAAAGTTGTATGGTTTTAAGGGGGACATAAGATGGTGTCATTAGTTTGAGCTTGAAGAGTCACTTGAAGGTCACATGAAGGTCACCACCAACTTTTTAAATGGGATACCTTATATGCTTTTGCATATTCTTGTAGCTTATCTCGAGAGCTTTCCAAAACACTATAATTACGTACCTTTTCGTTAAATACTTCTTGAGTTATAAGGCTTGAAATCATTTCTTAATTTTACATAAACCATAAAATATCTTGTAAAATATTCATTTTTCGATTATTTTACCTTAATACTTTTATGCACAAAATAATGAGAGGATTCAATTGGTGTAAAGAAAACACATAGTTGTTACTAAGAAATAATATGTAATTTGCAATTAACAATTCTATATTTTTTTTATAAACAACTGTATGTTTTCTTTATACCAATTGATTCCTCTCATTATTTTGTATGTAAAAGGATTAAAGTAAGATAATCAAAAAATGAATATTTTACTAGATATTTTATGGTTTATGTAAAATTAAGAAATAATTTCAAGTCTTATAACTCAAGAAGTATTTAACGAAAAGGTACTTAATTATAGTGTTTTGGAAGGCTCTCGAGATAAGCAACAAGAATATGCAAAAGCATATAGGGTGTCCCATTTAAAAAGTTGGTGGTGACCTTCATGTGACCTTCAGGTGACTCTTCAAGCTCAAACTAATGACACCATCTTATGTCTCCCTTAGAATCATACAACTTTTGTCTGAAACATTTTTTCGTATCTTTTAGATTTTACGAGATATTTCGATGTGTCAAGTTAAATAGGACACTGTATATATAAGATAAAGTATAATTAAAGATAATACATATATATTTATAAATAATTTAGCTGAAAATAGCAAGAATTATAGTAGAAAATATTTATGAAGTATTTATTATTTATTATTTTAATAAAATTTAATGAACATTATATAAAAATACGTATAATTCTTGTTATTTTTTAATAATTCAATGTATTATACGATGTATTATCTTGCATACACATTAACTGATTAAGAAGTATATATATATATATATATATATATATATATATATATGTATATATACACACACACATATATATATATATATATACATATATAATAATGCAAGGAGAGAAAGTTTAAAATTATTAATGTAATTTAACTATAAATAAAAATAATATAATATATATTATAATATATATATATATATATATATTTAATTATATATATACATATATATATATATATATATTTATATATGAGTATATATATATATACGAGTATATATATATATATATACTCGTATATATGTATATATATATATATATGCATAATTAAATACACTACAATATAGCTTATATTCTATATACATTGTAAATATAATTGTAAATATAAACATGATACAAGTGGTATGATCTTTTCCTTACTTGGAGTTCAATCATAAATTTTTTTTTCTAGCATGAACTCGTGAATAGTAAAAAATTTTATTGATATAAATATTGAATATGTGTTAATTTTTTCTAAGTTTACGTTACAAGAAAAAATTTATGATTAAGATTTTATTAATATGATATTAATAATAAAATCTATAACACTATTTTTATATAAAATTATATATTAATATAATACAATTTAAATATATACATATATATATATATATATATATATATATATATATATAATTTATATATAGATTGAGTTTTTTATCTTGAGACATCGAAATATCTCTCTCGTAAAGTCTAAAAGATACGAAAAAAATGTTTCAAACAAAAGTTATATGGTTTTAAGAGGAACATAAGATAGTGTTATTAGTTTGACCTTGAGGAGTCACCTGAAAGTTACGTGAAAATCACCTCCAATTTTTTAAATAAGACATCCTGTATATTTTGTATATTTTTGTAGCTCATCTCGAGAGTTTTCCAAAACACTATAATTAAATTAGTTTTTATTAAGTGTTTTCTGAGGCATAAAATCATTTTCTTAATTTTATATAAATTGTAAAATATCTTGTACAATATTTATTTTTCGATTATCTTATTTTAATACTTTTATGTACAAAATAATGTGAGGAATTAATTGGTGTAAGAAAAACATATAATTGCTTCGAAAAAAAATGTAATTGTTAATTGCAAATTGCATTTTGTTTTCGAAACAATTGTGTTTCCTGTACACCAATTGATTCCTCTCATTATTTTGTATGTACATAAGAGAATTAAGATAAGATAATGAAAAAATTAATATTTTACAAAATATTTTACGGTTTATGTAAAATTAATAAATAACTTCAAGTCTCATAATTCGGAAAGTACTTAATGAAAACTAACTTAATTATAGTGTTTTGGAAAGTTCTCTAGATGAGCTACGAGAATATGCAAAAACATACAGGATGTCTTATTTAAAAGATTGGAGATGATCTTCACATAATTTTTAGGTGACTCTTCAAGGTCAAACGAATGACATCATTTTATGTCTCCCTTGAAATACATACAATTACAATTTTTGTCTGAAACATTTTTTCGTATCTTTTAGCTTTTACGAGATATTTCGATATCTTAAGATAAAAAAACTCACTCTGCATATATATATATATATATATATATATATATATATATATATATATGTATGTATGTATATATATATATATGCATAAATTATACGTATGTATGTATGTATGTATTATTTGTATAATTTCTTATATATTATTTTTTTAAATAAATGTAAATTATTATTTATTTCTTTTGTTTCAGGAAAGGCGAGAAAGTTATAAAATCGACATTGATAATAAATAGTAGAAAAAGAAGAAAAGAAGAATGAAGAGAGAAAATTATTTGAGAAAACTTTTTATAAGTTATTTTAATTTATTTACAATTAATATATTATATTTAATTATATTTTAATTTTATTGTATTATAATATATTTTATTATATTATATTTATTATATTTATTATATTGTATACATTTATTATATTGTATTATATATTATATTATATTTATTATATTGTATTATATTATATTTATTATATTTATTTTATTGTATTATATATTATATTATATATATTATATTATATTTATTATATTGTAATATGTAATATATTATATTATATTTATTATATTTATTATATTGTATTATAATATATTTTATTATATTATATTTACAAAAATTTAATTAATATTTAATTTTATTACAGTAGTATTATTAATTATTATATATTGTAATTTATTTTATTTTTTATGTATGTAATTAATAAATAAATCATATTATTTAGAAGTATTGATATTATTATTAATAATAATTACGATATTGATGATAATCGATGATATGAATAATATATAAATGATGACACTGATGATATAAACTATTATATAATATTGATGATAACAACAATGATAATGATAATAATGACAATGAAGATGATGATAATGATGATAACAAAATAATAATTTTAACAATAACTATAATTCAATAACTATAATAATTAACTTATTTATGTAAGTTAATTTATTTATAAGTGAAAAAAACAGCAACAATTTTATTAATTTTTTGAGCGTTGTATCGACATCGATCCATATATATTACTTAAAGTAAATGACAATTGTAACACCAACAATAATTCGTCAAATTCCATTCCTAAAGAGAATATTAATTTTTATCTTAATTAAATTTAATCTAATAATAATAATTTATAAATAATAATAATATTTAAATAATATATAAATAATAATAATAATAACTTATTCATATAGTAATAGTATGTAGATTATTTAATAGTTATAATATAAAAATAGTGTAACAGATATTTCAATAGTAAAAAGTTTCTTGTATAAATTATTTTCTTTTTATTAATATTTATTAATAATATTACGTGTATATCTTTAAGATTTTATATAGTATATTAATATAGAAAATTCTTATAAAATGACGAGACGTAAAATTGTACGTACTTTAGAAGAAAAAGAAGAATTTTTACAACGACATCGAGAAAAAAGAAGGGAGAATCAACGATGTCGTCATGAAAATAAGAAATTAATTGAAAATTCTTTAAAAAAGTCAAAACAACAAACTATTTGTATTGCTGGTACATCAAATGATAATCGTGTAATAGAATTAGATAGGGAAAATGAAGAAAATCCTTTAAGTGTTAGATCAACATTACAATCATCTGTAGAATATCAAACTCGTTATCGATCACGGCAAAAAAAACGATCTTGTTTGAATAATATTAGTACACTATCATTTACTGATGTAATTGAATATTATATTGGTCCTATGGATGTGTATTGTATTCATTGTAATGCAAAACACTTTGCAGCTGAAAAAGTTTCTAATAGAGGATATTCATTTCATGATTGTTGTAATCATGGTGCAGTATATGTGCAACCATTGCCTGAATTTCCTCAATTCATTCGTAGTTTATTTGATGGTAGTCACATAAAATCTAATAATTTTTTTCAAAATATTCGTAGTTATAACAGTTCATTTTCATTTGCCTCATTTAATGCTAATTTAATTAACTTTCAAGATAGACGACCTGGTCCATATTGTTTTAAAATACAAGGACAGATTTATTATCAAATTAATAAAGCATTATATGCTGCACAAAACGAAAATCCTACTTATGGCCAACTTTTTATCGTAGATTCAAATGAAGCAATAAATCATCGTCTGAATCAAAATTCATACATAGATTTTGAAATTGTACAAAACCTTGAACAAATAATGCGGAATTTAATGTATTTGCTCAGTCTTATCAAATGATGGGTGAAGAATTAGAAAAGCAACGACGTTTAGAAATGGAATCTGGTGAATTATTACCGGAGTTACAATTGGTATTTACTTCAAGACCAGATATGAATCGACGTCGATATAATACTCAAAGAACCAATGAAGTTGCTGCTGTATTCTCTACAACAGCTGATGGAGAAATTCCAGAATCATATGTTACAATACGTAATAAAAATACTAAAACTTTACAAAAAGTTAGTATTATGGATCCAAATGTAGAACCATGGATATATCCATTATTTTATCCATATGGTACTCAAGGATGGCATCGTGATTTAAAAAAATTAAATAGTGATAGACGAATAACTAGAGGACAGTATATTAAATATCGTATAGCTATTCGTGATGAATTTAATGTTTTTTTATTAGGACGTCGCTTATTTCAACAATGGCTTGTAGACAGCTACGTAAAAATGGAAAAAGATAGAATTGATTATTATAAAAATCATCAAAAAGAATTACGTAGTGAAACATCGAGGTTTAAGAGATCAAGGTTTAAGAACAATATCAAGGTTTAAGAGATTATTTACAAACTACGGCTAATAATTTAAATGGGCGTATTGGAAAAATGGTTGTACTTCCTTCTACATTTACTGGATCGCCACGCAATATGTTACAAAATTATCAAGATGCAATGGCAATAGTTAGTAAATTTGGTAAACCAGATCTTTCCATTACTATGATTTGTAATCCAAAATGGCGTGAAATTGAAGAAAATCTTTTACCTGGTCAACAAGCTTCGGATAGACTTGATATTTGTGCTCGTGTTTTTAATATAAAAAAAGATTATTTAATTGATTTAATTGTTAAACAAAAATTTTTTGGTGAAATAGCAGCATTTGTATATGTTATTGAATTTCAAAAACGCGGTTTGCCACATGTTCATATGTTAATTACTTTAAAATACAATTATAAAATCACAACTCCGCAAATTGTTGATAAATATATTTCTGCTGAAATTCCTGATCCATGTGAGAATCGTATTCTACATGATGTAGTTATGAAACATATGATTCATGGACCTTGTGGTGATTGGTGTTTGGTAGATGGACGTTGTTCAAAACATTATCCGAAACCTTTTCTTGAAGAAACTAAAATGGATGAAGATGCTTATCCTTATTATCGTCGACGAAATAATGGAACAACTTTTGAACGTCCTGGTGGATATATAGTTGATAATCGTTATGTTGTTCCATATTGTCCTACTTTATCAATTATATTTAATAGTCATATAAATGTTGAAGTAGTTTCAAGTATTAAATCAGTTAAATATCTATATAAATATATTTATAAAGGACATGATGTTGCTGCTATAACTATTGAACCAACAGAAAGTGTTGTTATTGATCATGATGAGATACATAATTACATCGAAGCTCCCCAATAAGCAAAATGTAAGCAGTATGTCGACAGACTGGCAACAGATTTGATCAAACCATGTCAGCAGAATGACATCTACTGCGTCCTCATTCTGCTTCTAATCTGCTAGCAGAACCTGCTCACAGAATCGGATATCAGATTGTCGGCAGAAATCGAGCAGGATCTGCGCATGCAATTTGATGTTAGATTGTCAGCAGAAACCGAGCAGAATCTGCGCATGATAACAAATTGACAGCAGAAACTTCACAAGATTTGCGCTTACTTTTATTAATGTTATATAAATGCAACACAATTGATTATTACAGGTGCTAAATAACAATATTTATCGGCAAGTTAATTAGAATTTTCTTAGAAAATGACATATATGTAATATGTTATATCGTAGATATATCTCATATAGCGAAGAACTAATTCAATTTAATTAAATTAATAATAAAGTAAATGATAAAAGTAAATGTAACTTGTAAAACTTGAGATGAATTGACTTGAGACTAATTTATTATATTTAGAATTAAATTCTTGCTTTATGCCTCAAATAGGCAGTACATGAATAATTTTTCATTTATCATATTGATTTCAATCAGTTTAATATTCTGATTCTCATTTGCTTGTATCAGATATCAGAAATTAAAGTGATAGAAATTAAAATAATTACTACATTTTTAGTCTTTTATTCATATTCGCGACTTTATATATATTTCTGACAGAAATTCAATTACGAGAAAGTACAGCTCGCGTAGCGGTAAGTGAAGGAATTATCGAATCATGCAAACCCTGTTCCGTTTCTGCCATCAATCTGCTATCAGAGATTGTATGCGCAGATCCTGCTCGATTTTTGCCGACAATCTGTTGTCAAATTGCATCGCACAGATTCTGTTCAATTTCTGCCACCAATCTGCCACTAAGTTATGCCGGCAGAATCTGTTCGATTTTTGCTGCCAATCTGGTAACTGATTATGTTAACAAGCTTTGTTATATTTCTGTTGACATTCTGCTGACATCACATGATATATCAGAACCTGCATCGATTCTGTAATCTTTCTGTCGACAACAATTTCTAACAGATTCCCTGACAAGATCTGCTTTAGCAGACTTGGCTATTGGGGTCGTTATGTTGGACCTGTTGAAGCTAGCTGGCGTATTCTTAGTAAAAAACTACAAGATAAAAGTCACGCTATAACACGTTTACCAGTGCATCTTCCTAATGAGCAAAATATTATAATTGAAAATGAAAACATTGACGATGCAATGACTTCTGCTTTAGATCAAGTTACTATGTTAATAGATTATTTTTCATTAAACTTACGCGATGAAGAAGCGAAACAGTATTTGTATATAGAAATTCCAAGTTATTATACATTTAAAAAAGAGAAAGTTAACGGTAAAAATGTATCACGTTGGGTCAAACGTAAAAGTCATTATAATTGTATAGGACGAATGTATTCCGTTAGTCCAACACAAATAGAATTATTTCATTTACGATTATTGTTACTCACAATAAAAGGGGCTACAAGTTTTAATGATTTAAGAACTGTAAATGGAGAATTTTGTCAATCATTTTCAGCCGCATGTTTAGCTTTAGGTTTGATCGAAGATGATGATGAATGGAAAAAGCTATGAATGAAGCTGTTGGATGGATGATGCCACGACAACTTCGTAGATTATTTGTACGTATATTATTACATTGTCAACCATTATATCCTGAAGAATTGTGGGAAAATTTTAAAGTAGCAATGTCTGAAGATTATATTCAACATTTTGGTATATTACAAGGCCAAAATAAAGCATATGTACAAATTAATAGTATGCTTCGTGCTGAAGGTAAAAGTTTTGTAGATTTTCCACAAATGAAACAATTAACAGAAAATGATGAAGAAGAGAATTGCATGATATTTGAAGAAGCTATGGAAATAGGCACTAAACAATATAAACAATTAAATGATAAGCAGAAAGAGATCGTTGATCTTATATTAAATGAATTAAATAATAATATTACCTCAAATAATTGTTTTTATATTGATGGTCCAGGTGGATCAGGTAAAACATATATACACACAACTATCTATTATTTAGCTAGAATTAGAAATAAACGTGTATGTACAATGGCATTTACGGGTATTGCAGCTACATTATTACCTTTTGGAAAAACAGTTCATAAGATATTTGGATTACCAGTTCCTTTATTTGCTGATTCATCATCAACTATTAAAATCCAATCAAAAGAAGCTCAATATTTAAAAGAAATTGATATTTTTATTTGGGATGAAGCACCAATGGCACCACGATATGCTTTAGAAATAATGGATCGAACATTGCGTGATATTATGAATAATGATATTCTTTTCGGTGGAAAAATTGTTTTATTAGGTGGTGATTTTAGACAACTTTTGCCTATTAAAGTACATGCTACTCGAAGTGAAATTGTAAATCTTTCTATTAAGTTTAGTTCTCTTTGGAAGCATTTCGTAAAATTCTCTTTAATACAAAATATGCGAGTTCTTCCGGAAGAAATTGAATTTGTAAAGTTTTTATTGAATGTTGGAAATGGTATATTAAATGATTTTAATGATAATATACAAATTCCTGAATGTTATATAGCGTCTATTAATGCTGATATTGTGGAAGATATATATGGTGATTTAATAAGAAAAAAAGAATTTGTTAAAATGTCTAAATGTGCTATACTTCCTGCAAGAAATGTTGATGTAGATGAAATTAATAAGAAAGTTGTGGAATTATTAGATATAAATGATGAACGAATTTATACAAGTGTAGACACTGCTGTAAATAATGACAATGGTGACATAAGTGAAACATTGTTACCAGAATATTTAAATAGTTTATCTCCATCGTCTCTTCCTCCTCATGAATTACGTTTAAGACCAAATAGTATTATTATGTTAATTAGAAATTTAAGTATCAATGAAGGTCTTTGTAATGGCACTAGATTAATGATTATAGAGCTTACAGATCATTTATTAAAATGTAAGATTTTAACAGGTGATAAAACAGGAGACATTGTTTTTCTGAATCGTATAACGTTATATTGCGAAAATGTATTTCCTTTTACTTTTTCCAGAAGACAATTTCCAATAAAATTAGCTTTTGCCATGACGATTAATAAATCACAAGGACAGACGTTTGATAGAATTGGATTAGATCTTCGCAAAGATGTTTCTAATCATGGACAACTTTATGTTGCTTTTTCGCGAGTTCGTTCTTGGCAAGCATTAAAAGTTTATCTTGGTAATCAACGAAATAACAAATTTGTTAAAAATTATGTATATAAAGAAATTTATATTTAATTTTTTGTTTTTTAAATGTGAAAAAAACAATTTTGTTAAAGTAACAATAATAATAATAATAATTTGTTCAGCGAATATATAAAAATTCCTTACAAATATAAATTTTATTACCTAGATAGTACTAAACATTTCTATGAACGTACTATGAATATTCTTCAAGAATGTTTTGAATATTCTATAAGACATTCTTATATATTTATAGTATGTTTACAGTATATTCGAATGGCACTCTTTTAAATGTTTTTTGAATGTGACTAGAATAATCTATCGAATATTACATGTAATATTTTATGTATATTCATAGAATATTCCATATATGTCCTAATAGAATGTTCTATAAAAATGTGCGTAATATATTACACAGAATATTCTATACTCATTCTATAGCCCAGATTTTGAGTTCTCTTTTATTAATAAAAGTGCTTCTAAAAGTGGCTTATAGTCAATGAAAAGTCTTCTAAGCCACTTTTAAAAGTACTTTTTTCGATAAAAGAGAATTCAGAATATGGACTTATGTATTTACATTGAAATAAAATAAATAGTCTCTTCATAAAAAACATAAACATAAATTATTATTTTCAAAAACAGCTAAATTTCACCTTTTTACAAAAAAAACAAAAAATTACTATAAGTAGAAAATAATATAAGTTGAAAATGTTAAAGTATTAATTTTTTCTATTAACTGTTGATATCATCTGTTTCTTAATTTTAACACTTCCACATTATCAATTTCTTTTGTATTTTAAGTAATTTTTGTTCTTATAAAAAGAATTTAACGACCCTTTTGAAAATAAATAATTCCATGTTTTTTAGAACTGATTATTTGATTATATAGGTTACAGAAGTTTACATTACGTAATTAATAAATACATAAAGTAATTTTAAGTTCATTTTTTTTATTTTAGAAAATAATTTTTAAAAGTTTTTACACATATTTTTATGAAAATACATATACACGCATTTATTAATATTTTATAATAATTATATAAAGATCATATAAATATATCATAATCATAAATATAATCATAAATATAATCATAATCATATATATAAATATAACATAAATATAATCATAAATAAATCATAAATATAAATATATCATAAATATAAAATATATTATATTTATGATAGAAATAATACTGTTGAATTTAATACTAGAATTCATAAAATCAAAATTATTTAACAAAACAGAATTACCGAAAATTGTTTAAGTGTCTAATATTTAAATATACATATGAATCTTAAACTTAACTTAAAAAAAACAATTTATAAAAATAATTATATAATGGAAATAATACTTTTGAATTTAATACTAGAATTCATAAAATCAAAATTTTTTAACAAAACAAAATTACCAAAGATTATGTCTAAGTGTCTAATATTTAAGTATACATAGGAATCTTAAATTTGACTTAAAAAAAAACAATTTATAAAAATAATTATACATTCCAACAAAAGAGAAAACTAGAAAAAAATGATTATTGTTTATTTCTAAAAACTTGAAGTGTTTTAGAAATAAACAATAATTATTGTAAAAAATGTCAAATGAGTCATTTTTTATCTTTGGTACTTAACATTGCACTTAAAATAAAATTAAAGAGGTAGTTGAAATCGATCAGCACTGGCAATATTTATTGAGTTAAAAAATCACAATCACGACGTTTCGACCATAGGTTTTGGTCCTTTTCGAGTGAAAGTAATTAAATTAACAGTTCTATCGTGAGAAATAAGAAATCACTTCGTCAAGATTATCATGTCACCGTCTCCATCAACACACAGAGAAAGACTGGTCTTTACGGTATGGTCGAAACGTCGTGATTGTGATTTTTTAACTCAATAAATATTGCCAGTGCTGATCGATTTCAACTACCTCTTTTATTTATTTACTGGCGATCTTCAAGACAATTTAAATTTAAAATAAAATTATCTTTTACTTGCGAATATGCATTCAAAATAAAATTTCAAAATAAAATTGCACTTAAGTTGCACTTAAAATAAAATTATCTTTTACTTGGGAATATGTATTCAAAATAAAATTTTTTTGAACCTTTAAATTTTACGAATTTTTTTCTTTTGTTGACTGTTTTTGTCGTTCGATAGATTTTACAAGCTTATATTTTATTACAACCTGTATCATCGCTTCTGAGCAGCCATGCGTTTTTTGTACAGCAGATAATATTGCTGAGCAAATTCGAAGATTAGCAAAGTTACGTTTTCCTTTAAAACCTATCCAACTATAAGTCCTAGACAAATCATTAGATAGTATTCTTATTAACACACGTTTCACCATCTGTTTGTAGGATGTTCCTCCAATTCTAATAATTTCCGTTACCTAAAATACAAATTTATAAATTTCTAAATTTTACATAAAGAATAAGAAGATAAATAGATACAACATATACCTAGATAGCATTAAACATTTCTATGAACGTACTATGAATATTCTTCAAGAATGTTTCGAATATTCTATAAGACATTCTTATATATTTATAGTATGTTTACAGTATATTCGAATGGCACTATTTTAAATGTTTTTTGAATGTGACTAGAATAATCTATGGAATATTATATGTATTCATAACAATTTGTAACATTTTATGTATATTCATAGAATATTCCATATATGTCCTAATAGAATGTTCTATAAAAAAATGTGCGTAATATATTACACAGAATATTCTATACTCATTCTATAGCCCAGATTCTGAGTTCTCTTTTATTAATAAAAGTGCTTCTAAAAGTGGCTTATAGTTAATGAAAAGTCTTATAAGCTACTTTTAAAAGCACTTTTATCGATGAAAGAGAATTCAGAATATGGACTTATGTATTTACATTAGAATAAAATAAATAGTCTCTTCATAAATAATATAAACATAAATTATTATTTTCAAAAATAGTTAAATTTCACCTTTTTACAAAAAAAACAAAAAATTAAGTAGAAAATAATATAAGTTGAAAATGTTAAAGTATTAATTTTTTCTATTAACTGATATTATCTGTTTCTTAATTTTAACACTTCCACATTATCAATTTTTTTTGTATTTTAAGTAATTTTTGTTCTTATAAAAAAGAATTTAATTGCCCTTTTGAAAATAAATAATTTTATGTTTTTTAGAACTGATTATTTGATTATATAGGTTACAGAAGTTTACATTACGTAATTAATAAATACATAAAGTAATTTTAAGTTCATTTTTTTATTTTAAAAAATAATTTTTAAAAATTTTTACACATTTTTATGAAAATACATATATACGCATTTATTAATATTTTATAATATTTATATAAAGATTATATAAATAAAAAATATATTATATTTATAATAGAAATAATACTGTTTAATTTAATACTAGAATTCATAAATTAAAATTTTTTAACAAAACAGAATTACCGAAGATTATGTTTAAGTGTCTAATATTTAAGTATACACATGTTATGTTGTTATATGTTGTTATATGTTAAGTATACAAATCAGTCAATTTTTTTATATGTAATAACTTGTATAAAATTATAAAAAAAATATATAATATATAACATATGTATAAAACAAAACATGCTACCAGAAATTTATTATAAAGAAAAAATTAAAAAACAAAGTAAAATAACAATAACTATAATATTGTCACATATGTGGAAGTTGTCATATATGTGGAAGTTGGATTTCTATGACTGTGACATATGTGTGGAAGTTGGATTTCTCTTATTCTGATTCTGTGAAAAAAATATATAAATTAATTAATATATTTATACAGAGTGTCTCAAAACTCATAATCAATCTTTCAAAGACAGATTCGTGGGATTATTTGGGGACAATTTTTCCTCAACGAAAATGTCGATGAAGGTTATAATTTTTTACATGTTCCCGATTTTTGTCATCATATATCTTTACAATTAAGCCTTAAGTTAAAACTCAACTAAAGTAAACTCTATTTAAAATTAATCAAAGAATGTGGTTTTGTTAATATTTTATTTCTACAAAGCTTAGTTTTCGAGAAAACCTTTATTTCCAATCACTTATAAATCGAAAATTATTAGAGTCTCGATATTTTCGTTGAAGAAAAATCTCCAAATGATCTCAGGAATCTGATTAGTATTAATTATTTTTGATTAGTATTAATTATACCTGTACTTCATCTATTTTCCTTTTCAAATTTTGGGTTCCACTCATCAAAGTTAATAAAGGCATGTGCCTTGCAATTTTTTTTATATTTTCTATATTATTGACAACTAAATAGGATGGAATAACTAAAAATTGTAAAAATATTAATAAATAAATATAAATAGTATAAATAAATATAAATATAAATATATACATAAATATAAATATAAATATACACACACACACACACATATATATATATATATATATATATATATATATATATATATATATACATACAGGGTGTACAACCTGAAAGTGGCCATCCCCTTTTATCTTTTAAATTAAAAGAGATAGACCATAACAAATATATATGAAATTAAATGGCTTTAACTGAACTTTATTCTGAGCATAGCGATTAATTACAAAATTTATCTGTATTAAAGAACGGAGAGATAAGTATAATTTTTTAATAATAATGTAGATATTTTGATATAATAAAAGTTGTAGCGCTGTTTTAAAGGAATATAACGATGTATGATTTAATATAAATGTTTTACATATTATACGAGATTTTCCGGCTTGAAATATTGCGGGCGACGTCCACCATTTCATTTTCGGCCCTGCGATATAGCCAACTTCTGACTGAGTATCACGATTAAATGATAACATGACATATGTCAACCTCTAATGCATGAGTCAGAAGTTGGCTATATCGCAGGGCCGAAAATGAAATGGTGATCGTCGCCCGCGATATTTTAAGCCGGAAAATCTCGTATAATATGTAAAATATTTACATTAAATCATACATCGTTATATTCGTTTCAAACAACGTTACAACTTTTATTATATCAAAATATCTACATTATTATAAAAAAATTATACATATCTCTCCGTTCTTTAATACAGATAAATTTTGTAATCAACCATTATGCTTTCAATAAAGTTCAGTTAATGCCATTTAATTTCATATATATTTGTTATGGTCTATCCCTTTTAGTTTAAAAGGTAAAAGGAGGTGGCCACTTCCAGGTGGTACACCCTGTATATATATATATATATATATATATATATATATATATTATATTACAAAATTGTAATTATTTATTAAAAATATTTTCATTTATTGTAATATACTATATAGCATGAGGTATCTATTAATTTATATATCTGAGTTTTTAATTTGTGAAAAATTATACCCTAGCAAACATCAAGTAACAGTTATATAACTGTTAGTTGTAATTTCCTATTCAACAATATAATTGTTATATAAATTACATGTTATATAACAGTTATATTGTTGAGTAGGAAATTACAACTAACAGTTATATAACTGTTACTTGGTGTTTGCTGGGACGCTATATGAAAAGTTATTACATATAAAAAAATTGAATGATTTTGAGCAGTTAATTACGTATTGTATTTATTTTTTATAAGTGAAAATTTATAACTTTTATAAGTAAAAATTTTATATTTTAAAGATTTGAAACTTAAAAATTTCATTTTTTTTAAATTAAAGATCTTAAAATGGCTCTTACTCTTTATATAAATTGATTTTAATAATATTTAAACAATTATAAGGATAAAATAAATAAAAATTAAATAGTTTAGTTTATTACCTGTACTTTGCATGATACCAATAATTTCTACATGATCACCTTTTCTGATATCAAGTGAAATATAATCATTGTTAGTAAAATTTATTACGTGAATTTCCAGTTTATATGTGCCATCAGTTATTGCATCACATCCAATAATTTTATTCATGTTATTGTTATATACTTCAGCAAAATTTGTCTTTACGTATCCTCTCAATACTACAAATATTTGATGAATATATATTAACAAAAATTATATATAAAATATATTGTGCCTTTTTAAATAAATATAATAAAATTCTAAAAGATATAAATAATATTTTATATTATATTATCAATAATCATGTTATTATTTTTTAATAAATTTTTAATTTTATATACGCGTATATTATATATAGAGTGTCCGAAAAACTGCCCACAATACTTCGAAAAGTGATTCAGGACCGAAAAAAAAGGAAAAAAATTATATAAATATAAGTCCTGAAATAACTCATTTCTTAATTATAATAGTCATCTTTATATTAGCAACATTGTAATTTAATTTTTATAATTATAATAATCATAGTTTAATTCATAGTATTTTAATATAAATAACTTTATTGTGTGTGTAAGTATGTATATGTATGTGTATATGCAGGGTATCCAATAATAACTATATTATCTCTCATGTAAAAAGAAGAAGATGTGTGTGTGTGTGTGTGTGTGTGTGTGTGTGTGTGTGTGTGTGTGTGTGTGTGTGTGTAAACCGAACAGAATATACAATTATTTTAATTAATTTTCATTATTCTTTTGTATTTTTTGCATTATTTATGTTACATTGGATATGTGTGTGTATGTGTGTATATATATATATATATATATCTTAAATTAATATTAAGATTATTTATTAAAATTTTAAAAAACAGTAAATAATGCAAAAAATATAAAAGAATAATGAAAATTGATTAAAGTAATTGTTTATTCTATTCTGTTTATAATTGTTATTCTTTTCTTCAATTTTAAAAAATTTTTTACTTACACTGTTGAATCATACATTTGTATGCTTTCAAGTACATCACTTGGTGTCAATAGTTCGATTGCATTTAAGTTGTCAATTTCGATAAGTTTATCAATATGATTTTCAGAGTTTTGAAATATATGACTTGAGTTATGACTTTCCGTATCATCCAAATCATATTGCGACATTTTTAGATTGATTTAATATTTTGAAGATGGAAAATTAATAATTACCCTACAAAATATACAAAGATGATATACATATATAATATATATTGTAAGAAGAAAAATAATATATATTTAATATTTAATATTTATTAATTATTTTACATGAATCTGTTGTTTGAAATAATAATTTAAAGAAAATATTAAAATAATTATTTTTTTTAATGAATTAAAAAAATTTATAATTTTAATGCTTTAAAATAGTGTTTCAAAAATATTTTTAAAAATAAAAATTTTTTTTAAATGTTTTTAAAAATATTTCCTGATTGTGGAATGAAAATATAAAAAATATACTTTACATATTCTATTCATTCTTCATAATAATTTGTCACGCTTTAAATATCAATGTTTTTCTTTTGCAAATCATAATGTAAATTATATGGAAAATTATTGTAGATTATCTTCTTAAAATAATATTAGAAATCATCTGAATGACACATAAAAGTATTTAAAACGTACAATTAGAAAAATTAATACAAAGAACCATTGCAGCCTTTCATAATATTCAATATACAAACATAATTTGAATTGTTTATATAGAAATAGAAATGTAGACAATTTTTGATTAATTTTTTTTAACTTAAGATGAAAAATGCAAAAAACATTTTGATTTATTTTTCTTCTCAATTCAAAACTGGAAATCTAGACATTTCGATCTATTTCTTCTTAATAAATTAAATTGTAAAAAAGTATTATAATAATACTTTTACATTTAATATGATGCAACAAAATATTGATTACGCTGTACATATAACTATGTAACATAATAATAATAATAATAAAAAATAATTAGTATGATTAAGTGAGCACAATAGACGTAAAAATAAAAAAAAAACTATAAATATACTATCGTATAAAATTATAATATATAACATAGATGTTCAAAACAAAACGTATATTGTATTAAAAAACTTATTTATAATGAAAAAATTGTAGAACACTAGACGAAAAATAAGTTTAATATTAATACATAAAAATAATGTCAAAATTCAGCTGGTTTGTTTTTAATTTGTATCATTGAGAAGAATGTGAAGTAAATCGAAATGTATAGAACTCTATTACTTTTATTCGAATAATTGAAATATTTTGTATCAGAACATGTGAAAGATTTCAATTATATTTTTCATTATTTAATATAGTATTTATACAGGGTCTACCAAAAGTGTGGAAACCCCTAAATATCTCGGAAAATATACGTTTTACAGAAAAGTGTTTCCAACAAAAGTTGTAGGGTTTAAGAAGATCTATATACTGATTCTATCAGTTTGACCTTGGATGGCGTCGTCAAGGTCAGGTCAAGGTCACATTGACTTTTTTAAATGACACCCCCTACATTTGATTGCATATTCTTATAGCTTAATTCAAGAGCTTTCCAAAACACTATAATAATGTTCATTTTTATTAAGTACTTTGCGAGTTATGAGGGTTGAAATAATTTCTTAATTTTACATAAACCATAAAATATCTAGTAAACCATTCATTTTTCGATTATCTTACCTTCATACTTTTATGTACAAAATAATGAAAGGAATCAATTGGTGTAAAGAAAACATACAGTTGTTTTTAAGAAAAAATATGGAATTGTTAATTGCAAATTACATATTTTTTCTTAGAAACAACTATGTGTTTCTTTACACCAATTGATTCCTCTCATTAATTTGTACATAAAAGTATGAAGGTAGATAATCGAAAAATGAATGGTTTACTAGATATTTTATGGTTTATGTAAAATTAAGAAATTATTTCAACCCTCATAACTCGCAAAGTACTTAATAAAAATGAACATTATTATAGTGTTTTGGAAAGCTCTTGAATTAAGCTATAAGAATATGCAATCAAATGTAGGGGGTGTCATTTAAAAAGTCAATGTGACCTTGACCTGACCTTGACGACGCCATCCAAGGTCAAACTGATAGAATCAGTATATAGATCTTCTTAAACCCTACAACTTTTGTTGGAAACACTTTTCTGTAAAACGTATATTTTCCGGAGATATTTAGGGGTTTCCTTTCCACTTTTGGTAGACCCTGTATACTTTTTTTATATTAATATAATTTACACATTATATAATGCCATATTCACTTTACATACGTTATTACATATTTAAATGAAATATTTGTTTATTAATATATAAAACCAAAATTAAATTTGTTTTATTTTAAGAGTTTAAATATTAAATGTTATTGCAATACTTTAGTTTATGACTCCTCTCTCAATAATACAATTAATATAAATTAAGTTAATATATAAGAAATATATAAGTTTTTTATATTATTATTAAGNTACAAATAAACATAGCGGTAGGTACTATGCAACCCCTACGAAAGTTTAGGTACAGCTTCTAATGTGGGAAAGGATTTCAGATCTGTATCGAAGAATTTAAAACGTATATTTCCTCATCTGTCACACACACACACACACACACACACACACACACACACACAACACAAAACTATATTGGATAAGCTATTTTGGATTCTTGAATTTTGACTGCAGATTCGTAATTAGCGCATTCGAAAACCCCCTAGTATCAAGTTTCATTCGGATCGAGTGATATTACGCATTTTGGTCGGCCATATTGGGTCCGCCATTTTGATTTTTCGAATTTTTACTGCAGACTCGTAATCAGCTACCATGAAAACCCCCTATGACCGAGTTCCACCCGAAACAAGCGAATTTTGAAATTTTATCCGCCATTTTGGATCCGCCATCTTGAATCCCTAAAATTATATTACACAAATTTAAAGTGGGTAAACTAATTAACAATTTTGATAACAAAAAAAATTTTGTCATATACGCTGTAATACTTTTTTGCACATAATAGAGAAAAAATAAAATAGTTTTCCTGTATTTTGGAGTGTGGACGCGCCGCCATTTTGAATTTTGAAAGGGCCACACGGCAAATAAAAGTAGACATGTTGAGCTAAATTTTCAGCCCTGAAAAAAATTTTTTGGTTCATATGAATTCTGGGCAGAGGGGGGTGTCCGGTTGAGAAAGAATGCCCCATAAATATTTGAATAATTTTCTCAACACATATAATATATATTCAAAGAATTTAGTTGAGGCTATAATAGCGGAATACTCTTCTTCATTACTTTGCATGATTATAAGACCTTCTATAGGTATGTTACTCTCTCTTTTTCCTTAAAATGTTAGAATATTTCCTTATTTTTTCTCTTTGTGTATTTATATTAAAAACGCCAAAAAAATAATAAATAAATAAATAAATAAATATATATATATATATTGTTACGCGCGCGCCCGAGTCGTCACGGCCCTGCCGTTGTCTGGATCCCGTCGGCAAGAAGATTATTTACAAACAACGACTGTCAGCTGAGTTCGGTTCCAGCTGTCTGGCTGCGCGGACGCGAATTTGTACCGAGCCGCTAATTTGTGCGTTGAATCGTTTTGAGTTAACGTTTGTGTTGCCCTGTGTTGGGAATTAAAGCTTTTAGTTCTTTAAAAGTGTTTATTTATTTCGCGCAACTCGCGAGCGGCCGATCTTTCCGTGCGCGACTTCGATAATAATCGAAGTCCTCGCCGCGGGCGCAACATTTTGGGGGCTCGTCCGGGATCGGACGGACGAAAAGGATAATTGTGAGAGAGAGTGACCGCGAGAAGTGATTGTGAAAAGGTGATGGCGACAATAGCCGCGAAGAGGAGAAGGAGGGAGCAGTCGGAGCCGCCCTCGGAAGGGCGGGCGACGGAACCGCGGGCGCTGGAGACAGCGGCAGCGGAGGCAGCGGCGACGGAGACAGCGGCGTCGGAATCTTCCGCTCTGCTCACCGTCCTGCAGGAGATGCGGCAGATGCGCGAGGAACAAGTGCGACGCGAGGAGGAGATCGCCGCGATGCTGCGCCGTCACGACGAGGAGATCCAGCTTCTACGCGGGAGCCGGCTACAGCCTTCTCAGCTAAGTCCTTCCGGGTTTAGATCGGGGTCACGGGAAAATCGCGACGCAGAAACTCGTAATGAGACCGGATATAAATTGAAGCCGGATACGTTCGATGGGACAGTTTCGTTGCGGGAATTTTTCTCGCAGTTCTTCCTCATAGCGCGCGCGAACCGTTGGGACGACGCAACGAGGACTGTAGTATTAGCGTCGTGTTTGAGGGGAAGGCCCGCTCTGTTTTAGAGTCGATCGAGGATTTAGAGACCTGTACGTTTGAAGAACTGAAATCTAAGCTCGAATTGCGTTTCGGCGAGGGGCAATCTCAGAATTGCTATACGCAATTCACAAACCGAAAACAGAGATTCGGGGAGGATTTTGCTACTTTCGGTTCGGAGTTAGAGAGGCTCGCCCGTTTGGCCTACCCCGAATGTCCTTACGCGGTGCGGGATAAGATTGCTTGCGCACAATTTGTTTCTACGCTTCTCGACGGATTCGTGAGGAGGACTCTCCAGCTGGAAGGCATAACTTCCCTAAAACTGGCCGTAGAAAGGGCGAAGGCCATAAAGATAATTCAGGGAGAGAATTTCGAAAGGAAAAGGGAATTCGAAAGGCGCTTCGAGAAAGGGAAGGGAGACGCGCGAACTTTTGAGAAGAAAAGAGAGGAAGACGGAAAGAAAAAGGGGAACGAGAGGGGGAATTGGAAAAAGCCTAGCACGAAGGAATGTTGGCTTTGCGGGAAGACTGGACATTTCCGTGCAGAATGTCCGGAAAATGTGGGAAACACGGTTTAGTTGCTCTCGGCGGGGGGAGAACAACTGGGTGGAGCGAGACCCCGCTGTATATAAATCGTATAGGGTTAAATTCGAATTGTTTTCTTTATAAAGGAAAATTAGATGAAAACGAGTGTAATTTTAAAATAGATACGGGCTCCGATATTTCCATTCTTAATAAGAGGTTAGTTAGGAGAGGTAAGCAGAGATTTCCTGTTAAAAAGGGCACGGTTAATTATCCTTCTGGGGAGGAGGTTCCATCGATTTTAAAGTAAGAGCGACAGTGGCCTGGGAAAATTCTCCAAAGAAATTTTTCTGTATGTGCTGGAGATGAAAGAGGACTGCTTACTAGGCGTAGATTTTCTGAAGGAGGTTAGTTTGGAAAACGTTTTTGGGGAAACCTTCGGTTTTTCGGAGTTCGTGGAAGAACAGAACCTAAATTGCTCACGGATCCTAAACGTTTCTGAAAAAGTCCCTCCCATTTTGAAGGAACTTTACGTAAAGGATTCTGCGGACTTGGAAGAGTCTCAGAAAGACATTTTCGCGAGACTTTTATTCGAATATGAGGACATATTTTCCGAAAAGGTTGTTGCAGGAAATTGCGATATTTTGTGTCATGTAATTAACCTGAAAGATTCTTCTCCCATAAAGCAGGTTCCTCGTCGTATTCCCATACAGATGCGAGGTGAAGTCGATAAAATAATTGAGGAAATGAAGGATCAGGGAGTCATTGAGGAGTCACAAAGCCCCTGGACTTCTCCCGTTGTTTTGGTTAAAAAGAAAGATGGGACGATAAGATTTTGTGTGGACTTTCGGAAATTAAACGAGGGTAACGAAAAAAGACTCCTATCCCTTGCCTAAAATAGACGAAGTGCTTGACCAACTTTCAGGTAACTCTTGGTTTTCCACTTTAGATCTTAAGAGCGGCTATTGGCAACTAAAAATTCATCCCGCGGACAGGGAAAAGACTGCTTTTTCTATCGGGCGCGGATTGTGGCAATTCACCGTAATGCCTTTCGGACTGTGCAACGCCCCCGCTACTTTCGAACGTTTAATGGAAAAAGTTTTGCAAGGGTTACTATTTAAAATTTGTCTGGTCTATTTGGATGACGTAATTATTTTCGGAAAGGACTTTCTCGAGATGACGGAAAATCTTAGACAAGTTTTTGCTCGGTTACGTTCCGTCAATTTGAAAGTAAACCCGAAGAAGTGTATTCTTTTCGCGAAGAAAGTAAAATACTTAGGACACGTAGTTTCTTCGGGGGGCGTTACCACAGATCCCGAAAAGATTTCCGCCGTGAGGGACTGGCCAATTCCACACACTAAAAAGCAACTCCGAAGCTTTTTGGGGTTCTGCTCTTATTATCGAAAATTTGTCAAAGGATTTTCTTCCTTGGCTAAACCTTTGTATACCCTGACGGAGAATCAGGCTAAGTTTTCTTGGGATGAGCAGTGTCAGAATGTTTTTTTGGGATTAAAACGAAACTTATCTTCCTCCCCTACATTAGCTTTTCCAAAGGGAGAGGGAGAATTTATTCTGGATACCGATGCTTCGAATATTGGAATTGGTGCAGTCCTATCACAAAATCAGGAAGGGAAGGAAAGAATTATCGCGTATTTTAGCCGCGTGTTAAGTAAGACCGAAAGAAACTATTGTGTTACACGCCGGGAACTTTTGGCGATAGTCGATTCTATTAAATTTTTCCGACATTACCTTCTAGGACGAAAATTTTTGATCCGAACAGATCACGTTTCTTTGAAATGGCTTCTGTCCTTCAAGGATTTAGAAGGGCAGTTAGCTCGTTGGCTGGAGAAACTCCAGCAATACGAATTCGAAATTATTTATCGGAAGGGCCGGATCCATAAAAACGCCGATGGACTTTCCAGACGGCATTGTGAATCTTCTGGCTGTGCGTACTGCTCCAAGGTCGAAAAGAAGAATTCGAAGGAGCTTCAAACATCCGTCGCTCGGATCCTTCTTACAGGAAACACTCTACAGGATTGGGAAAGAGAGCAATCCGAAGACCCGAGCCTCTCTCTAATTTACCATGGGAAGAAAACAGGCATACGCCCACTCCGTTCGGAGATACCCGATGGAGATATTTCCGCCCGAGTTTATTGGTCCTATTGGGACGCAATAAGTTTAGAGAATGGAGTTCTCTATAAGAAATGGGAAGCGCCAAATCTCAGATCGAGCATCTTTCAGCTTATTGTTCCTCGTAAGCAGGTTGATCGAATTTTAGAAGCGGCGCACGATTCTTCTTCTGGAGGGCACTTCGGGGTCAATAAGACCTTGGATAAGATTCGCAAGCGGTTTTATTGGGCCACCTGTAAGCAGGATGTACAAGAATGGTGTAGAACCTGCAAAGTATGTGTGTCCAAGAAAGGCCCCTTAGGAAAAGGAAAGTCCCCGTTACAAATATATAACGTGGGAGCCCCTTTTGAGAGACTTCAGATGGATGTGCTAGGTCCTCTTCCTACTACCACCCGAGGAAACAGATATCTTCTTGTCATCGTAGACTGTTTCACCAAATGGGTGGAGGCTTTCCCTCTGAAGAATATCAAGGCGCGGACAGTGGCAGGAGTCTTCGTCAACCAGATAGTTTCCAGACATGGGATCCCTCGGGAAGTCCATACGGATCAAGGAAAGAACTTTGAATCTAAGTTGTTCGCGGAGTTGATGACTCTTCTTGGGATTAAAAAGACGAGGACAACTGCTTTACATCCTCAATCAGATGGACAGGTCGAGCGACAACATTTAACTATCATTAATTATTTGTCCAAATTTATTTCAGAAAATCAAAGAGATTGGGACAGTTGGATTCCCATGTTTTTATTAGCGTACAGATCCTCTAAACATGAAACCACTGGTTTTACTCCTGCCGAGCTGTATTTGGGTCACGATCTTAGATTGCCCTTGGATCTACTTCTGGGAAGTCCACCTAGAGAGAGATCTCAATCCGAAGCTGACTTCGCTTCGAACCTTAGAGAAAAATTAGATAGAATCCATTCCGAAGTTAGAGGACGGATGGACATAAAATCTTCCCGAATGAAGAACTGGTATGACCGCAATGCCAGACAAATTCTTTTTCAAGAGGGAGAGAAAGTGTGGTTCTTTAATCCTCGAAGAATTAAGGGAAGAGCTCCCAAACTTCAATCTAATTGGGAAGGCCCTTTTGTAGTAGTGAAGAAGTTAAACGATGTAGTGTTTTGCATCCAAAAATCCGTTAAGCATAAGAAGAAAATCGTCCATGCGGATAGATTAGCTCCTTTTTCTGAGAGACGATAGGGTAGATTAGATAGGGAATAGCTTGGAGCCCGTAATAGAAATTAAGATAGGAATTAAGTTTCTATTTTCCAGTTATTGCGCTTTCTTGTTATTTCTTTTAACAGACGGAGTGTTTTTCTGAATGGAAAAGGAGAAGGAAAGCTGATGAGTCGTAAAATGAAGATTTAACAACCTGAACTTCCAAAGAGAAGACTGCCTTGCCCACGGTTTTTGAGCCGTGGTTTTCCCGTGGGCCGGAGGGCGAATGCCGAGGCAGGGACTTGGGGAGTCCTTTTGGGACGACGGGTCCACGGTAGATACCCCCCTCTTGTCCGAAGAAAGTCACGGGAGGAGAAGGACCAAAAAGGACTCGCGCCGGGAACAGGAAGATGGCTGGAATGGGAGGCTGCCCTGGAGCCGGTTCTTGAGAGCCTGGCCAGCTCTCTGGAAGGAATCGGTTGGGAGCCTGCCCGGTGGATTGGAGCCTGATCGGAACGATGCTCGGAAACCGGGAGCAGCAGCTCAGGGAGAGCAGGATCGTTCGGGGTTCCTGGAAGTCCACGATGGTCATTGAGCCCCCTTGCTGATTGTCGGGACGACAATCTTGAAGAGGAGGGGCAGTGTTACGCGCGCGCCCGAGTCGTCACGGCCCTGCCGTTGTCTGGATCCCGTCGGCAAGAAGATTATTTACAAACAACGACTGTCAGCTGAGTTCGGTTCCAGCTGTCTGGCTGCGCGGACGCGAATTTGTACCGAGCCGCTAATTTGTGCGTTGAATCGTTTTGAGTTAACGTTTGTGTTGCCCTGTGTTGGGAATTAAAGCTTTTAGTTCTTTAAAAGTGTTTATTTATTTCGCGCAACTCGCGAGCGGCCGATCTTTCCGTGCGCGACTTCGATAATAATCGAAGTCCTCGCCGCGGGCGCAACAATATATATATATATATATATATATATATATATATATATTAATATTCATTTTTCTTTAAAAATGTATAAATAAAAAATAACTTGATATCACTAGTATAAGCAATAATTATCTAATAAATATGATTCATTTTTTAGTGACATCTTCATTGAACGATCCATTTCCAGGATGGACAGATAACTTTTATGATTTAACAGGAATACTCGTTGGTGGTGGGAAAGGAGTACTACGAGTATTCAATGCTTGTAAACACATTCGTGTAGATGCAATACCAATAGACATTGTCATCAAAAGTATAATAATCACAACTTGGAAACTTGGATTGAATACGTACGATTATCAACAGAAATATCAATGCATATCTAAATATGCTTATTTAATTGCATTAAGCTACAAATACGAAAAAGAAAGCTATCCTTTTTCTATTAAAATATATCAACATTTTAGAGGAGACGGACGCATCTTACTTAATTTCTCGTTAATCTTTTGTCCCATTATAAAAAGTTTAAAATTAAAAGGCTAATTTCTGAATGGTGAACTTATTGACTTATTGACTTATGAAATACAGTTTATATTGCGTATATAATTAAATTGACGTTTTAAAAATAATCACTTTTGTTTAAATTTTTAATGCTTGGTTTAACCTAATCAAAACTTATTAATTTTGAGTGTTAAAACATTGTAAAAAAATAAATGTTTCAAAAATATTATTGAAGCTTAATGCAATTTTTATATCTTGTATAAGTAATAATTTGATTAATTCGGTTTCTTCTGTATTAGCTTTACGACAGATCAACCTTTTATCTTAAATTGTGCTACTTTTAATGAAAAAAAATTGTCACTGCAAAGTATAACCAAAATGAGTTTTCAACTCACAGAGGAGATATGCTTAGAGGAAATTCTTTGGACTCCTAATACAATACTTACTCATTGTTCTATCACATATTATATATTGACAATATTATTGCATATCTTGCCAGCTATGTTAATAGATCTGATTTTAAAACTTACGAAATATCAACTTATGTAAGTATCAAACTAACTAATTATGTTATTGTTTTAGAACATACAGATCTTTGTTTTTAATGCAAAACGTTTTCCTTTAACATAAATAAATCTAAAATATATTAATTTACGCATATTCTCTTTGTATAAGTAGGCAAAACGCTTATTGGAAAAAGATTTTTTAACGCAATCACACATACCTCTCTATAAAATAATATATCTGTCTTTCTAAAGCTTTTTTATTAGATTTTCTATATTTCCGAATTCAATAGTATTGTTGACATAAAAATGTATAAATATTAATAAAGCATTTGTGCAAATGCATAATATGTAGGTTAATAAGTTTGAAAAGAAAAATATACGTGGCCAACTGCGCTCTAAAACATTTTGTACACCATGAATCGAAATTTGATCATAAGAATGGTCTGAAATTATTTTCTTCAGTTCCATTCAAGGACAAAGAACTGTTTTCATATTTCAAATATTGATATTAAGGACTATTATAGGTAAATGATTTTTATTAATTTGTTTTTTTTTAAGTAATATTTATATGAATTTTTTAAGTAATATTTATATGAAAGATGTGAGTGAAGAATGTTAAATTATTAGATATTTATTTTATAAAATGATGGAATGGTATAATTGGAGTTAAACTTGTAACGATACGGTCTATCCCGATCGCCACAGACTGGCTCGCCGGTTCCAAGATTCGGGAGTAGTTAGGAGAGTCAAGCTTACGAGTCCTCTTTTGTGTCAAACAAGTTTTTATTAGTCAATTACTTATTCTAAGAAAGGTTATAAATGTTACCCTACGGGAGTTCGCAATTAATTTAGCCTACGACGGTTTACTAATAGCTTATCCTACGAGAACTTAGTCTACGATAGTGTACAAATACTATCATACTAGCTTAGCTTACGGAAGGTTACGGCACGCTTAATCGAGGCGGTCGGTCGCGGTTCGATCGGCGAGCGCGTCGCGATTGCGGAGTTCACCGTACGGTGGTGCGCGGAAGCCGAGTGCCGGGCAAACCCAAGCGGCGGAGAGGTCAAACCCGTCTCCGTCGGCGTGCACGGTCAGGAAAGCCGAATGCCGGGCAAACCCAAGCGGCGGAGAGATCAAACCCGTCTTCGTCGGCGTGCACGGTCAGGAAAGCCGAATGCCGGGCAAATCCAAGTGGCGGAGAGGTCACACCCGTCTCCGTTGCCGAGAACGGTCAGGATTCGAGACACCTCGGTTATTCCCAGAGGTTCTGATCAGGTCGGAAACTGGAGAGAAATAGGTGCCGGTCTGTTGCGCGAGCCGGCTTTTATACGGCTCGAGGGTCCCCCACGCTCTCGTGCGTCGAGGAGGGAGTGAGACTAGGTGGGGAAGCCCATAGGCGGAATCGCAGGTGGGTGCCAGAGGCGTCGAGTTACAGGGTCAGGAATTTACTCGCGGAGAACTGTTACAGTTAACGTCTTTATTTTACAAACTCATAAACAATATAAATCAATAAAGAACAAATGAACAATAATATAAACAGTATAAATCAGGAACAAATAAACAAGAAACGAATAAACAATAGTATAAACGACAAATATATTTACAGTGGCGACAGCGTCGTCACAAACTATATCTCCTCCGCGAGGATATGAATCGATTAGATACAGCCAAAACGCATCGTAAAAGGTAAGTGTAAAATATTTTATAAACAGAAAATTGCTATTATTGTGAGGAATGTAAGGCTTAAAATTAGCTAACAAGACATTAAAAGACTGATTGTTATCATATTATATTAAGTAAAAATGACTTCAATAAGAATTTAACTTTTGTTTAGGATTTGCCCTGAATCGCGCATAAAATTATTACCCCCGGTCATACTAGCGCCATCCGTTTGCGCGCTATCGAACCCGCGTTCACGTACGCCGTTACTGTTTTTCAAAAATCATCCAGGATCCGCGTGATCACGCGAAATAATACACGGTCCTGGCCAATAAACAGGCTTATATATCACGTGATCTGACGTAATGATCAGGGATACGTCGAGGTCCGATCATACGATCCGTGATCAAATCTTTATCTATCGGGAGAAAGGCTTTCTCCCCGAGAGTCTTCCGTTTTCCATCATAGTGATCGGAGCGTCATACGGAGAGTAAAATTAGTGCAAATTCGAGAGTTCGCGATAATCTTAACGAGCAAAGTTAAGATTCGTTTCATTAGTCTCACGCGTGTGAAATCCTTAAACCGCGAGCCTCAATCATTGTAACAGTTTCGCGAAATAACATTGTGCGCGCCAGTAATCGTGTCCGCAGTGCACGTGAACAGTTCAAACGCGAGTGCCGGGATCTTTCGGAGCGCCTCCACTCTCAGCCAGAGGCGGAGCTTTCGTCGTACCGCAACTCCGTTCAAGCGAACTGGGCGTCTCTCTCGCTTTCACGCGAACGGCCGATATAGCGCCGTCTCGCTCGCTCTCACGCGAATGGCCGATATAGCGCCGTCTCGCTCGCTCTCACGCGAACGGCCGATAAAGCGCCGTCTCGCTCGCTCTCCCGCGAGCCGTGAACAGTGCGGTTTCGCGTATGCATAGATAGCCACAAGTCAGCTATCTATCTCAAAATTGGGCGAACCGACGTGTATAGTGCGGTCTCGCTCGAACTCTAGTACGAACGGCATAACGCCGTCTCTCTCGCATTCGTGGCGAACCGACGTGTATAGTGCGGTCTCGCTCGAACTCCAGTACGAACGGCATAACGCCGTCTCTCTCGCATTCGTGGCGAACCGACGTGTATAGTGCGGTCTCGCTCGAACTCTAGTACGAACGGCATAACGCCGTCTCTCTCGCATTCGTGGCGAGTCGTGTATAGTGCGGTCTCGCTCGAACTCTAGTACGAGCGGCATAACGCCGTCTCTCTCGCATTCGTGGCGAGCCGTGAACAGTGCGGTTTCGCGTATGCATAGATAGCCACAAGTCAGCTATCTATCTCAAAATTGGGCGAACCGACGTGTATAGTGCGGTCTCGCTCGAACTCTTATACGAGCGGCATAACGCCGTCTCTCTCGCATTCGTGGCGAGCCGTGAACAGTGCGGTTTCGCGTATGCATAGATAGCCACAAGTCAGCTATCTATCTCAAAATTGGGCGAACCGACGTGTATAGTGCGGTCTCGCTCGAACTCTAGTACGAACGGCATAACGCCGTCTCTCTCGCATTCGTGGCGAACCGACGTGTATAGTGCGGTCTCGCTCGAACTCTAGTACGAACGGCATAACGCCGTCTCTCTCGCATTCGTGGCGAGCCGTGAACAGTGCGGTTTCGCGTATTCATAGATAGCCACAAGTCAGCTATCTATCTCAAAATTGGGCGAACCGACGTGTATAGTGCGGTCTCGCTCGAACTCTAGTACGAACAGCATAACGCCGTCTCTCTCGCATTCGTGGCGAGTCGTGTATAGTGCGGTCTCGCTCGAACTCTAGTACGAGCGGCATAACGCCGTCTCTCTCGCATTTGTGTCAAGTCGTGAACAGTGCGGTTCGCGTATTCGCAGATAGCAATATTCATTCTATCTATATCGGACCAGCGGACTGACGTGTATAGTGCGGTCTCGCTCAAACTCTTATCCGAGCGGCATAACGCCGTCTCGCTCGCTCTCACGCGAACGGCCGATATAGCGCCGTCTCGCTCGCTCTCACGCGAACGGCCGATATAGCGCCGTCTCACTCGCTCTCACGCGAACGGCCGATATAGCGCCGTCTCGCTCGCTCTCACGCGAACGGCTGATAGAGCGCCGTCTCGCTCGTTCTCACGCGAACGGCTGATAGAGCGCCGTCTCGCTCGCTCTCAAGCGAACGGCCGATATAGCGCCGTCTCGCTCGATCTCGCTAACAGCTGATCGATAGCTGTCTCGCTCGCTCTCACGCGATCCGCGTAGTGGTGCGCTCTCACCCTACATCGCGTCTTGAGACCAGCAAACGTGTATCATTTTGTGACTTTAACAATAAACGGACAGTAATTCGCTCACCGGTCTTACTGTAACACATTAAGTCGCAACTGCATATCATTTCATTCCTATCAAGTATTCCTTACGCGATCACGCACTGAGAGAGCTTGCGATACCCCCGCGGGTATGTGCCGGCAAAGTTCAATCGCGCTTACCCGGTTTTACAAAATTCGCGAATCGAAAGCGCGATCCCGAACAACTTTAAAGGCCTTTTTAAATTTTTATGTTCAAATCACTCACACATTCATTGTACAATACATATTATATGATTACAATACATATTATATGATTTAAATAATAGAATTTTCAAAGAATTAAAAGAAGATTATTAAGATATAAGGAATTTAGATACATATGAAATAAAGACAATAAAATTAAAATAATTTGTTGTTAAGATAAATATGGAAATATATATCATAGAGGAAATATCCCACACAGCACATGTAAATTCCGAGAATGTTCTGAGAATATCACAAAAGTATATTGCGTATGTTCTAGGAACATTCGAAATACATACTGCGATATACTGAGTATGTACTAAGAATGCTACTATGTCCGATTTTTCCTACTTCTCAGTACATACTGAAAATATCTTTTAGTATATACCCAATAAGCAAAATGTAAGCAGTATGTCGACAGACTGGTAACAGATTTGATCAAACCATGTCAGCAGAATGACATCTACTGCGTCCTCATTCTGCTTCTAATCTGCTAGCAGAACCTGCTCACAGAATCGGATATCAGATTGTCGGCAGAAATCGAGCAGGATCTGCGCATGCAATTTGATGTTAGATTGTCAGCAGAAACCGAGCAGAATCTGCGCATGATAACAAATTGACAGCAGAAACTTCACAAGATTTGCGCTTACTTTTATTAATGTTATATAAATGCAACACAATTGATTATTACAGGTGCTAAATAACAATATTATCGGCAAGTTAATTAGAATTTTCTTAGAAAATGACATATATGTAATATGTTATATCGTAGATATATCTCATATAGCGAAGAACTAATTCAATTTAATTAAATTAATAATAAAGTAAATGATAAAAGTAAATGTAACTTGTAAAACTTGAGATGAATTGACTTGAGACTAATTTATTATATTTAGAATTAAATTCTTGCTTCATGCCTCAAATAGGCAGTACATGAATAATTTTTCATTTATCATATTGATTTCAATCAGTTTAATATTCTGACTCTCATTTGCTTGTATCAGATATCAGAAATTAAAGTGATAGAAATTAAAATAATTACTACATTTTTAGTCTTTTATTCGTATTCGCGACTTTATATATATTTCTGACAGAAATTCAATTACGAGAAAGTACAGCTCGCGTAGCGGTAAGTGAAGGAATTATCGAATCATACAAACCCTGTTCCGTTTCTGCCATCAATCTGCTATCAGAGATTGTATGCGCAGATCCTGTTCGATTTTTGCCGACAATCTGTTGTCAAATTGCATCGCACAGATCCTGTTCAATTTCTGCCACCAATCTGCCACTAAGTTATGCCGACAGAATCTGTTCAATTTTTGCTGCCAATCTGGTAACTGATTATGTTAACAAGCTTTGTTATATTTCTGTTGACATTCTGCTGACATCACATGATATATCAGAACCTGCATCGATTCTGTAATCTTTCTGTCGACAACAATTTGTAACAGATTCCCTGACAAGATCTGCTTTAGCAGACTTGGCTATTGGGGTAATAAGTATATCTATAGAATGTCTTGAGTATGACATTGGTATATACATAATATGTACTTATAATGTACTAATAATATACTCAAGATATTCTATAGATTAACTTATATTTTATATATAAATATAAATGATATATGTTACCGTAAACACCCCATATCCGTTTTTTCATACTTACTAGTAAAAATATGCAAATTTTGACTACTAATAATAAGTATACAGAAAAACAGATTTTGAATGTTTACAGTACATATATATAATCCATTTATATTTATATACTATATATATAAATGGATTATAGGTGTAAAATATTGACATTTTGTTCACATATAAAATCTTTTTATTCAAATTTCTTAAATGCTTAAGAACAACTCATACTGCAACAGTATGAGTACGTGAAGATACGTGAAGAACAACAATCTGCAACAGTATGAACCTCATAACCATTTTGTCTCAAGTCAATAGCTGTATTTTCTACGCAGACATGTGTTTCGACGCCTATGAGTATAATGGAGTCTGGTTTTTTTCCAAATATGTTATAATATTGCACATATATACATATTAATAAAAGAAAACTTATTAGAACAAAATTGTGCATAATTTGAAAAATGAATAAATCTAAAAAAAAGCTACTTAAATTTGAAAAAATGAATAAATCTAAAAGAATATCTACTTAAAATAAAAAGGACGGATAATCATCATTATAAACGTTATCAACAATAACTCAAAACAAATTATAAATTATAAAGATTCAAGAAAAGACAAGAAAAACTCAACGAAGTACTAGTTTAATCCTTTTCACTATTCAATGTTTGTCTCTGCATACGCTCTTTGGCATGAGCCAACCATATTTTTATTGGAGCTGAAATCTGTTCATCTGTAGCATTAATGTGCAATTTTCTTACTGCACCTGAAAAAGTTTTTAAAATTGTTTGTGAATTATTGATAAATAAAATTTCTTTAATTTTTTTTTATTTTTAAGTTATAAAAATTGAAAAAAAATTTCGACTTGATTTCTACAATATATCTATACAGATGAGCGTTTAAACCTATTAATATATAATAAAACAATTGAAACATTTCTAAGTAATTTAATAAATAAATAAGTTATAAATATTTGTAAATATATTTTTTGATTTGTGCAGAAATTATACAGCATCTAATAATAAAATAGAAAAATTGTTTTTAATTTTACTTACTCATAATAACTTTGCATATGTGCAATTTGGAAAAATTTTCTTTCTTTTTTGCTCCGTACCAACTATAATTTACGGCCAGTTCATTTGCAAAAATTATTTTCATAAGACGTATACAAGAAGTCCTCAGATCCTGGCATGTAACATGGACTAATTGTTTAACCTAAAATTGTTACAAAGAATGGAATTATTAAATATATAGATATTATAAGAAACTTTTATATAATAAAATTATCTATTCACATGTAAAAATACTGTAAATATATATCAATTTAATTATTCTAAAAATTATATAATATTTTAATAAAAAGTCTACGAAACTTATTAAAACATCTTTAAAAAGACATGATATAATTTAAAAAATAATATATAAAATTGCTAATGAGAGCAAAAGTTATAAATGTAAAAAAAATTTAATAATATTCAGATATTTATTAAATGATAAATGTTTCAGCCCATTTCCGACCATTCTCTTTATAAAAATAATTTAAATTAAAAATTAAACAAAAATATATAATTATCAAACGACATACTTTTATACCAGCATGCACCGAGATTTTTACTATATACTATTTTCTAACATATGTAAATAATCGTGTACTTTCTTTAATGCTAATTAATTGTAAAATTAACGCTTGTGTTCTGACTTCATATTCAATAATAATTTATATATTTTTTTATTTCTAGATTAAATATTGTTTTGAGAGTGGCCCAAAAACATTTATCATTAAACAAATACCTGAATATTAATTATTCTTTTTATTATTTAACATCCATTAACAATTGTGTGACTCTCATTAGTCGTTTTATATTATTTTTGAATTTATTAGATTTTTCTTATTTTTGTATATAATTTCATATTGTAACGTTAAAATACACAAGACAATTAACTTACCATTTCATTTCGATATAATGAATCATTATTTAATTTGTTTTCCATTGATTGTAAATCAGTTTCAGTTTTTAACGGTAAATCTTGATAGATATCTATTGTTTCTTTTTCTTTGGCTTCAAAAGTGTCGATTGAAATTTTCTTTAGAATAAGTTTTTGACATCTTTCTATAGAGTTTAGTTTTAATTCTAAACTTATAAGTTTATGGATGACAAATCGTTCGTACGGTTCAGATTCTATAAAAAATATTCAAAACATTTTGATTATATTTATAATTATATCTCAAACACAGCATGTATTTTCAAAAAATGTATAGAATAGAGAACAGGACGTTCTCTAAACACATTTTTTCAATATATGTACTATTAAAGATATATGTACAGATAAAATATTAAATATAAAAAATGTAAAATACATATGTGTGATGTAAGATGTATAAAAATAAAATATAAAATCTATATAATATATTAAAAAATATAAAAATGGTGTTAGAAAAATGTTAGGAAAAATAGTTCAAGAATAAATGTGTGGGTGTGTATATACTATATAATTCTGAACTATAATCAAGTAATTGAAATAGAAATAAAGAATTATACATATACACTAAAATATATTATATATATATATATATATATATAAAATATATATATATAACTATAAATATATAACTATAAATATATATATATAAACCCTATAATAAAGTATTTTTTCATTATAGGGTTTTGGAAAGCTCTTGAGATAAGCTACAAGAATATGCAATGAAAAATAGGTGGTTCTATTTAAGAAATTGACGGTGACCTTCACATAACCTTCAACTGACTATCCAAGATCAAATCATTGTCACTATCTTATGGCCCCCTTACAGCCATACAACTTTTGTAAGAAACATTTTTTGATAGAAGCCTTAGTTTTTCAGATATTTTGCAGTCTCAAGTTAAAAAACTCACCCGGTATATATAATCGTAACTAAAATAAATGAAATTATGTGCATTATACCTTGCTTATTAATCAATGAATTTGATGATGATGCCTTGTTTTTCAATTGAATTGGCATGTTTGCATTAACTTCATCGACTTCATCAAACAATTGTTCCGCGGATGCATCAAGCACATTTCCATTGCAATGCAGAGCTAAAAAAATACGTCGTTATATTATTCCAGCATAAGTTTTGAAATTGAAAAAATACTAAAAAAAATTATTTTTAAAAAATATTATATTTTTAAAATATATAAAAAATAATCATAACAAAATAAATGAAATTGTGCATTGTACCTTGCTTATGAATTGATAAATTTGACGATGTTTTATTTTCTAGTTGAATTGGAAATTGTACATAAACTTCATCGTCGGTTTCATCAAACGATTGTTCTACCGGTGCGTCAATCAAATTTTTATTGCAATGTAAAGCTGAAAATAAAATGTATAATAAAATTTTTATTAAATTATAAATGTTTATATAATAGTTTAATAATTATAATGAATAAGTTAAAATCATACATGAATCATCTGTTCCTTTTTCTATATTTGTGTTTATGTTTGCAAACTTCTTTATGTTGCTTCTTTGTGTTGCTGTATATTTTCTTTCCAAATTATTAACATCTGTAATTCATAAACGATGTTCTATTATTAAAATATTTTCTCTATTTAAATCTATTATTGTTATTTTTATATTATTATTAGATCGTACTTACTTTTTGATGCATTTTCTGTAATTTTTGATGTTTTACTGGTTTCTGCAGTCATCGAATGCTTGTTTGGAAACTTTGGAATTTCTGAGACTTGTATCATTTCGTCTAATGATTCATCAGTATCGTTACTTGTTTCGTCAACAATTTTAGCGGCTCTAATTTTTCTCGACCTTTTTAAATTTTCTTCTATATCAGGGCCAGAGTTAATGTCGGATAATTCTTCGGCATCTTTTAACTTTTTCCTTGCCACTCCATAGTTTTCTGAAAAAAAATTTTTAAATAAAACTTAGTAAATAATACAAATTTAATTTAATTAATTTAATTTAATTTAATTTAATTATATTTTCTTATATTACAAAATAGCTACATATATATAATGGCGGCCAGCTATATTTAATATATCGTAATTACGATTTTAACATAAAAAATTGAAATTTATGAAATGTGAGACATTAATTTTTTTAAAGGAATCTTGTTTAAAAAAATAAATGGTTCACATTTCATAAATTTCAATTTCAAACAGTTGGTCACCACTGTATATTTATTGTAAAAGAATATTTCAGAATAATATATACAAAAAAAATAACATTACTTACGAAATGTTCCATATATTTTTCGAATAGGATGCTCCAACCAAGTATATTCTGGCTCCTCCCTCAATTTAACTGCTTTATCATACCGCTTGTTGTTTGTAAAATTTGGCCAAAAAGCTTTCTTTAAGTCTCCACTTAACCAATTATTTGGTATAACTTGTAGTCCATCTTCGAATTCCACGATTGCATAAAATTTATCAGTCATTTCTGTGTCAATGAATATTAATTACTTCATTGTGTATTAATGGAAAAACTGCGTATTTAACATTTTCATATGGTAATTTGACATATTTTTTTATCACATTTTTCAATGGCCATGATTTCAAATCTGATAATGATTTTACGGAATAAACCCCAAGCAATGATGATGAGCAAGGCATATTAAATAAATCTTCCTTTTCCAAAAATTCGCGTCCAATAATAATTGGAATATTCTGTTTTTTGCAGTGTGCCACGTTTTCAATACATACTATAGCACCGCAATTTAAACCACAACAATTATCTGCATGTGAGCCAGTTTTAAATGTTATTCCGTTGACATATTTGATAATTTTATATTGTGGATTATTGCAGTCAAGTAAAAGTGGACCATCATCATGTAATGTAATTAAAGTGGGATATATCAGGATAGAATCTGACAAATTAGTCAATGTACTTAATCTATTTGATGTACTTAAATTTTCTTTTTCAATACATCTTCGTATTACTTGTTCCAAAGGTTTTTCTGCTTTTCTGAGGTATTTTTTAAACACTTGCATGTGATTCTCAAATCTAAACGCACTAAAATTGTCGAGTGGTCCAAATTTTTTTACATCGTCAACAAGATGTATGAGACTATGAATATTATGCGACACGTTTTGTACTCCATAAATCTTGATAAATGTTTTGATAAAAAAACGAATCATATCTTGTGCATACGATAAGTGTTCATCATACAAAGTTTTTGAACACAAGACTCTAATAATAACATGCAATGTCATAAAATGGGTGTACACACTTTTTTTCAATATTGAGTTGAAAGCCAATGGACCTGTATACAACAATATTTGTCTATATTCCGTAGCTTTCCATAATTTAATGTAATCTAATTTCCGTGGCTTTCTTACGAATTCTACAGGTATCGATGGCTTTAATTGAATTGTTAGACGTGTTGATATTTCTTCAATGGCTCTATGTTGTAGCCGATAATAGAATTCTCCATTCAACCATAAATACATTAATTTCCGCATAATTCCCAAACACACTAGGTGCATATAATCCATGGGAACATTTGTAACTGGTTTGAAATGAGGTATTTTGAGTAGACTGCATGTTATATCTGGTTTATGATAACTGTCATCAATTTTGTTAATAAAATCATTATCTGATCTAATTGGTGCATCAATTTGTGGGAAGCATATACGATTTCCGACATATTCTCCTTCTGTTGTGCATTTAGTGCAACTTGAATATCCGGAATGCCCTTTTACACATAGCATAAATGCTTTTGCCGGTGTATCACATATTAATGCTTCTATTCTGCATTGTATATTACGATTATTGATATATATTCCATTTTCACACATTTCTGCAGCCTCGTTCACAAAATCACTTAAAAAATCATTAACATTTGCAGGTTTTTCAGTTCCATGATAAATTCCTATTGTAAATACATTATTATATGGAAAAATTGAACCAAGTATGGGCCAAAATTGTTGTTGCGATGATTTTGAGAGTGGTAATCCATCGACATTAATAGCAATTTTTATACTGCTTCCAATATTGTTTTTCATGGAGGTTAATATATTCAACATAGACTTTTGCAATCCAAAATGATAGTAAATTCCTGGCTGTACTATACGTATATCTTGTTTTCTCGGAGTTTTCAAAAGTGAACGTGCATCTAGAGATAATGATGAAAAACATGAATGTTTTTTTAATCTTTGAAGTAATGCTTTTAAAGCCGTATGTGAAATTTGATGTTGCACAGCCCAGATAGCAAGATCATTTTTCAAATTGTCACCTGTTACATCTGCATCTTCAGATGCTAAATCAGTTTGCGATTCATAAGAATCGCTAACAGAGGACTGTTGCATGTTCAATACATTGTTACTACTTTCGTTCCACTCGTGAACATTATAATTTTCGATTACAGCATTTTCAGCAGCTTGAATGTTTTTTACTTCTGAATTTACTTTAGAAACGTTTTCCAAATGTTCTGTGTATTTATAAGTAATGTTACTATATGACACTGTAGTCGTATTTAATAAAGCATCGTAAACAATTTTGGATTCTTGTACGGCTAATCTTTTTAAATGTCGTTTTGACACACATGCAGCGTCTTTTCTTGAACGCTTTTTATCCATTTTTTTTCTTTTCTGTTAACATATTGAAGCTGATAAATATATTAACTATAATATATAATTTAATATTTAATTATTACGTCGATATTATATACACACACACACACACACACACACACACACACACACACACCACACACACACACACACCACACATATATATAATATATATATATATATATATACATATATATTAATAAAATTGATATTATAAAATAAAATATTGCTGTTAAAATTATCAAAATATAATATTATTGGTAAAATTGTAATTATACAGGGTGTCCTATTTAAAAGAATACATTGGAATATCTGAAGGGAAAGTATTTTAGAGAAAAATATTTCAAACAAAAAAATTGTATGGCTTCAAGAGAGATATAAAATAGTGAGCAAAATTTGATTCTTTGGATAATTCTTTGAAGGTTACATAAAGGTCAATTTCTTAAATGGGTTTTACTATTATATTTTTTACTGAATATTTTTGTAGCTTACCTTAAGAACTTTCCAAAATACTAAAGTATTTTTTGAGTTATATAAAGCTTGAAGTCTACAATTTTTTAACATAAAATGTAAAATATTTTGCAAAATATTCTTAAATATTTAAATAATCTAATCTTAATACTTTTATGCATGGAATAATGAGAGACTAATCAATTGGTGTAAAGAAAACACACAGTTGCTTTTAAGAAAAAGTACGCAGCTGCAAATTACTTGTTTAAAAAGCAACTGTTTTTTTTACATGAATATATTGATTTGATTATTCTGTGTATAAAAGTATTAAGATATAAGACTATCGAAAACTGAAAGTTTCCCAAGATATTTTATATTTTGTCAAAATATTGTAAACTTTAACAAAAATACTTAATTAATAAAAAATAACTTAATAAAAATGTTTTGGGGAATTTTCAAAATAAGCTGCAAGAATATGCTATAAAAATTAGAGATTCCATTTAAGAAATTGAAAATTTTTTTGTCTCCTTCAAAATAATTATCTAAGATCAAATCAATGGCACCATCTTATATGTCCCCCAAACAACTTTTGTCTAAAACCTTTTTCTCTAAAATGTTTTTTTGAGCAGATATTCCAGTGTATCCTTTTAAATGAGATATTTTGTTTACCTGAAATATCTCCGATTATTTTTAAAGATTACAATTTAAATGAAATATAATTTTTAATTTTTTAAAAATATATATTTTATGTTTTATTTATTTATTTATCATTTGTTTTATTATTTATTTCATTAAATTTATTTTATTATTTATTTATACTTATATAAATATATTTCATACTTAAATATAAATACACATACACATAATAAAATAATACATAAATAAATAATAAATAGTACAATAAAAATAAGAAAATAATCAATTCATTTACCTACTTTATAACTTTTAATATTGTAGCCAAAAATTATGTACAGTTTAAAATTTTCAGAAAACTATTTCTCATTATTTTTGAAAATCTTATTAAAAATAAAAATTGAATTTTTGAAATTTTAGTTTCAAATTTATTTTGCTTCTAACATTAATATTATATAATTAGTACTTTTCAGTTTAAATTATATACATAATTATATATATATTTGATACGTAAACATTTTTGTAAAATATAAAATAATTTAGTGTCGTAAAGTGAATTTAAATAAGACTTATAGTAATTTTAAATCGTTTTTACAAATAATTGCAATAACAGCTAGTTTGCTTACACTAAAAAATATCATTAAAACTTACTTTTTTGTTGTGATTTGTTGAGTCCGCAGTTTATATCACCTTGTTTTTATATTTCCTCGTTTTAAATATACATATATTGCATATATCCCATCTATATATGTATATATATATATATATGTATACAATTTTCTTACTTCACAGAAACTATTAGATCATGAAGTTGATAATAATGTTCTTTTTGTGCGAACGCTGTAACATATAATAATAATTTCACATAAAAATACATATTTTTGATAAATTAGCAGCATATAAATATAGAATGTGCCATATACATACAAAATTATATATTATTAACATTGAGGGTCTAAAATTACACATAATATAAACTTAAATATTTACATTTATATTTTTAACTGATTTGAAACATTAATATATATTTTTATATATATTTGTTATTTAAATCAATGCAAAGATGTGATTATAAACTTTACATGTAATGTAATTAAAAAAATTAAATTTTTTAAAGTTTATAATTGTCATAAATAATTTTATGTCTGTACAGAACATTCTGTATACATACAAAGTGTTCCAAAAGTCATAAATTTAAGAGCTCGTTAATCATGTTTTTAAGTAAAAAATGTCAATAAACTTATATTTGATTATCAATGTTACTGACATTCAAAACAGTTTTATTAATGCTAGGAATTCCATGATTCATCGTATTGTAATAAACTCCATATAATAGTTCTGCTAATCAAAGATAAGTTTATATTGACATTTTTTGACTCACAAAAACATTAACAAATCTTTAAACTTAACTGTATATCTTTTGGGACATCCTATGTATATTTAAATCACATGTAAAGATATAACTATGAACGTAAAGATATAATTATGAAAGATATAAATATATGTATATGATAATAAAAAATCATATAAGATACGTAGCATTCCCTGTTGCTTCAGTATGATATAAACGGAATGAATTATATTGATGAGCTGTGTACATAAGAAATAAAAAAAGACAAAATGTAAAAGAAATATCAAAATGTTAGTTTTTATTACAAATTATTTATACACACCTTGCTATACGCAATATTCCAGTTGTGTATGTGTGTCTTTCCTATGTAGATTGTTTGCAAAAATAAATTTATATTATGCTTTTTACATGGCAATACTGCAACACAGATAAGAATAATAAGTATTTTTAACCTTATTTAATAAACTTATGAGAAAATGAACTTATTGTGAGGTTAATTTGCATTTTTGAGGTTAATATCGTAATTATTAAGTATTAATAAAAAATATAATAAATAAAATTTAGCTTTTATAAAATACCTTTTATATTTAATTTATTTGAGAATAAGAAGTATTACCTGCGATTATAATCACAATCGTATCACATACGTAGCAAAGAATTACACGTTACACGTTACACGTACGTCGTCAGTGAAGAAGAAGGAAAAGACTTCTTCTTCTTCCTTTTTAGCAAAAATCAGCAGTTTTACTGAGTGCTGATTAGGCTGCCAGATTATCTTCTTTAAGAGGTTGAAATGAGTGTAAGTTCTTAATAGTCCGTATATACAACGGAACGCGCGGGAGAAAGAAAAATTTATTTTAGACGAAACACATCTGCACGTGTCGGTTTTGTCCTGTGGCAACTAGAAGGAAAAGACAAATGACGGCAATAGCGGAAATTACGTATCCAAAATGGCATACATATCCGCTCAAAAGTAAAATGCACGTAATTCAATAGTATATTATGAGAATATACGAAAAATAATATACTATAAAAGATATTAAAAGTAAATTCTGAGAATATAACGAGAATATACGAAAAAATAATATACTACACAAAATGGATTCTGATAATATCCTGAAGAATATAAGAAAAATAAATATACTACAACAAGATATTATAAAATGTTCTAAGTATATTACTACAGTACTACATTCACAGAATGAGTATAGAATATTCCGTACGATATCAATGTGCTGTGTGGGAAGAAATCATAGTTTCTACTGGTCAAACAATAAAAATGTATTATAAATTTGTTTGATTTTTATAATTAATTTGATTTTTTAAATTAATGTATTGCTAAAACATCTATGCTTGGAAGGTTGCCAAATTTAGAGATAGACATAAGCTTAAAGTTAATTTTCTGTATTTATTAAAATTATTAGTTACTTAAAATCCCTAAAGTTTCTGACGTAAATGCNAAATATGTTATAATATTGCACATATATACATATTAATAAAAGAAAACTTATTAGAACAAAATTGTGCATAATTTGAAAAATGAATAAATCTAAAAAAAGCTACTTAAATTTGAAAAATGAATAAATCTAAAAGAATATCTACTTAAATTAAAAAGGACGGATAATCATCATTATAAACGTTATCAACAATAACTCAAAACAAATATAAATTATAAAGATTCAAGAAAAGACAAGAAAAACTCAACGAAGTACTAGTTTAATCCTTTTCACTATTCAATGTTTGTCTCTGCATACGCTCTTTGGCATGAGCCAACCATATTTTTATTGGAGCTGAAATCTGTTCATCTGTAGCATTAATGTGCAATTTTCTTACTGCACCTGAAAAAGTTTTTAAAATTGTTTGTGAATTATTGATAAATAAAATTTCTTTAATTTTTTTTATTTTTAAGTTATAAAAATTGAAAAAAAATTTCGACTTGATTTCTACAATATATCTATACAGATGAGCGTTTAAACCTATTAATATATAATAAAACAATTGAAACATTTCTAAGTAATTTAATAAATAAATAAGTTATAAATATTTGTAAATAATTTTTTGATTGTGCAGAAATTATACAGCATTCTAATAATAAAATAGAAAAATTGTTTTTAATTTTACTTACTCATAATAACTTGCATATGTGCAATTTGGAAAAATTTTCTTTCTTTTTTGCTCCGTACCAACTATAATTTACGGCCAGTTCATTTGCAAAAATTATTTCATAAGACGTATACAAGAAGTCCTCAGATCCTGGCATGTAACATGGACTAATTGTTTTAACCTAAAATTGTTACAAAGAATGGAATTATTAAATATATAGATATTATAAGAAACTTTTATATAATAAAATTATCTATTCACATGTAAAAATACTGTAAATATATATCAATTTAATTATTCTAAAAATTATATAATATTTTAATAAAAAGTCTACGAAACTTATTAAAACATCTTTAAAAAGACATGATATAATTTAAAAAATAATATATAAAATTGCTAATGAGAGCAAAAGTTATAAATGTAAAAAAAATTTAATAATATTCAGATATTTATTAAATGATAAATGTTTCAGCCCATTTCCGACCATTCTCTTTATAAAAATAATTTAAATTAAAAATTAAACAAAAATATATAATTATCAAACGACATACTTTTATACCAGCATGCACCGAGATTTTTACTATATACTATTTTCTAACATATGTAAAATAATCGTGTACTTTCTTTAATGCTAATTAATTGTAAAAATTAACGCTTGTGTTCTGACTTCATATTCAATAATAATTTATATATTTTTTATTTCTAGATTAAATATTGTTTTGAGAGTGGCCCAAAAACATTTATCATTAAACAAATACCTGAATATTAATTATTCTTTTTATTATTTAACATCCATTAACAATTGTGTGACTCTCATTAGTCGTTTTATATTATTTTTGAATTTATTAGATTTTTCTTATTTTTGTATATAATTTCATATTGTAACGTTAAAATACACAAGACAATTAACTTACCATTTCATTTCGATATAATGAATCATTATTTAATTTGTTTTCCATTGATTGTAAATCAGTTTCAGTTTTTAACGGTAAATCTGATAGATATCTATTGTTTCTTTTTCTTTGGCTTCAAAAGTGTCGATTGAAATTTTCTTTAGAATAAGTTTTTGACATCTTTCTATAGAGTTTAGTTTTAATTCTAAACTTATAAGTTTATGGATGACAAATCGTTCGTACGGTTCAGATTCTATAAAAAATATTCAAAACATTTTGATTATATTTATAATATATCTCAAACACAGCATGTATTTTCAAAAAAATGTATAGAATAGAGAACAGGACGTTCTCTAAACACATTTTTTCAATATATGTACTATTAAAGATATATGTACAGATAAAATATTAAATATAAAAAATGTAAAATACATATGTGTGATGTAAGATGTATAAAAATAAAATATAAAATCTATATAATATATTAAAAAATATAAAAATGGTGTTAGAAAAATGTTAGGAAAATAGTTCAAGAATAAATGTGTGGGTGTGTATATACTATATAATTCTGAACTATAATCAAGTAATTGAAATAGAAATAAAGAATTATACATATACACTAAAATATATTATATTATATATATATATATATATATATATATATACCGGGTGAGTTTCTTAACCTGAGACTGCAAAATATCTGAAAAACTAAGGCTTCTATCAAAAAATGTTTCCTACAAAAGTTGTATGGCTGCAAGGGGGCCATAAGATAGTGACAATGATTTTACCTTAAATAGTCAGTTGAAGGTCATGTGAAGGTTCCCGTCAATTTCTTAAATAGAACTACCTATTTTTCATTGCATATTCTTGTAGCTTATCTCAAGAGCTTTCCAAAACCCTATAATAAAGTATTTTTTCATTATAGGGTTTTGGAAAGCTCTTGAGATAAGCTACAAGAATATGCAATGAAAAATAGGTGGTTCTATTTAAGAAATTGACGGTGACCTTCACATAACCTTCAACTGACTATCCAAGATCAAATCATTGTCACTATCTTATGGCCCCCTTACAGCCATACAACTTTTGTAAGAAACATTTTTTGATAGAAGCCTTAGTTTTTCAGATATTTTGCAGTCTCAAGTTAAAAAACTCACCCGGTATATATAATCGTAACTAAAAATAAATGAAATTATGTGCATTATACCTTGCTTATTAATCAATGAATTTGATGATGATGCCTTGTTTTTCAATTGAATTGGCATGTTTGCATTAACTTCATCGACTTCATCAAACAATTGTTCCGCGGATGCATCAAGCACATTTCCATTGCAATGCAGAGCTAAAAAAAATACGTCGTTATATTATTCCAGCATAAGTTTTGAAATTGAAAAAATACTAAAAAAAATTATTTTTAAAAAATATTATATTTTTAAAATATATAAAAAAATAATCATAACAAAATAAATGAAATTGTGCATTGTACCTTGCTTATGAATTGATAAATTTGACGATGTTTTATTTTCTAGTTGAATTGGAAATTGTACATAAACTTCATCGTCGGTTTCATCAAACGATTGTTCTACCGGTGCGTCAATCAAATTTTTATTGCAATGTAAAGCTGAAAATAAAATGTATAATAAAATTTTTATTAAATTATAAATGTTTATATAATAGTTTAATAATTATAATGAATAAGTTAAAATCATACATGAATCATCTGTTCCTTTTTCTATATTTGTGTTTATGTTTGCAAACTTCTTTATGTTGCTTCTTTGTGTTGCTGTATATTTTCTTTCCAAATTATTAACATCTGTAATTCATAAACGATGTTCTATTATTAAAATATTTTCTCTATTTAAATCTATTATTGTTATTTTTATATTATTATTAGATCGTACTTACTTTTTGATGCATTTTCTGTAATTTTTGATGTTTTACTGGTTTCTGCAGTCATCGAATGCTTGTTTGGAAACTTTGGAATTTCTGAGACTTGTATCATTTCGTCTAATGATTCATCAGTATCGTTACTTGTTTCGTCAACAATTTTAGCGGCTCTAATTTTTCTCGACCTTTTTAAATTTTCTTCTATATCAGGGCCAGAGTTAATGTCGGATAATTCTTCGGCATCTTTTAACTTTTTCCTTGCCACTCCATAGTTTTCTGAAAAAAAATTTTTAAATAAAACTTAGTAAATAATACAAATTTAATTTAATTAATTTAATTTAATTTAATTTAATTATATTTTCTTATATTACAAAATAGCTACATATATATAATGGCGGCCAGCTATATTTAATATATCGTAATTACGATTTTAACATAAAAAATTGAAATTTATGAAATGTGAGACATTAATTTTTTTAAAGGAATCTTGTTTAAAAAAATAAATGGTTCACATTTCATAAATTTCAATTTCAAACAGTTGGTCACCACTGTATATTTATTGTAAAAGAATATTTCAGAATAATATATACAAAAAAAATAACATTACTTACGAAATGTTCCATATATTTTTCGAATAGGATGCTCCAACCAAGTATATTCTGGCTCCTCCCTCAATTTAACTGCTTTATCATACCGCTTGTTGTTTGTAAAATTTGGCCAAAAAGCTTTCTTTAAGTCTCCACTTAACCAATTATTTGGTATAACTTGTAGTCCATCTTCGAATTCCACGATTGCATAAAATTTATCAGTCATTTCTGTGTCAATGAATATTAATTACTTCATTGTGTATTAATGGAAAAACTGCGTATTTAACATTTTCATATGGTAATTTGACATATTTTTTTATCACATTTTTCAATGGCCATGATTTCAAATCTGATAATGATTTTACGGAATAAACCCCAAGCAATGATGATGAGCAAGGCATATTAAATAAATCTTCCTTTTCCAAAAATTCGCGTCCAATAATAATTGGAATATTCTGTTTTTTGCAGTGTGCCACGTTTTCAATACATACTATAGCACCGCAATTTAAACCACAACAATTATCTGCATGTGAGCCAGTTTTAAATGTTATTCCGTTGACATATTTGATAATTTTATATTGTGGATTATTGCAGTCAAGTAAAAGTGGACCATCATCATGTAATGTAATTAAAGTGGGATATATCAGGATAGAATCTGACAAATTAGTCAATGTACTTAATCTATTTGATGTACTTAAATTTTCTTTTTCAATACATCTTCGTATTACTTGTTCCAAAGGTTTTTCTGCTTTTCTGAGGTATTTTTTAAACACTTGCATGTGATTCTCAAATCTAAACGCACTAAAATTGTCGAGTGGTCCAAATTTTTTTACATCGTCAACAAGATGTATGAGACTATGAATATTATGCGACACGTTTTGTACTCCATAAATCTTGATAAATGTTTTGATAAAAAAACGAATCATATCTTGTGCATACGATAAGTGTTCATCATACAAAGTTTTTGAACACAAGACTCTAATAATAACATGCAATGTCATAAAATGGGTGTACACACTTTTTTTCAATATTGAGTTGAAAGCCAATGGACCTGTATACAACAATATTTGTCTATATTCCGTAGCTTTCCATAATTTAATGTAATCTAATTTCCGTGGCTTTCTTACGAATTCTACAGGTATCGATGGCTTTAATTGAATTGTTAGACGTGTTGATATTTCTTCAATGGCTCTATGTTGTAGCCGATAATAGAATTCTCCATTCAACCATAAATACATTAATTTCCGCATAATTCCCAAACACACTAGGTGCATATAATCCATGGGAACATTTGTAACTGGTTTGAAATGAGGTATTTTGAGTAGACTGCATGTTATATCTGGTTTATGATAACTGTCATCAATTTTGTTAATAAAATCATTATCTGATCTAATTGGTGCATCAATTTGTGGGAAGCATATACGATTTCCGACATATTCTCCTTCTGTTGTGCATTTAGTGCAACTTGAATATCCGGAATGCCCTTTTACACATAGCATAAATGCTTTTGCCGGTGTATCACATATTAATGCTTCTATTCTGCATTGTATATTACGATTATTGATATATATTCCATTTTCACACATTTCTGCAGCCTCGTTCACAAAATCACTTAAAAAATCATTAACATTTGCAGGTTTTTCAGTTCCATGATAAATTCCTATTGTAAATACATTATTATATGGAAAAATTGAACCAAGTATGGGCCAAAATTGTTGTTGCGATGATTTTGAGAGTGGTAATCCATCGACATTAATAGCAATTTTTATACTGCTTCCAATATTGTTTTTCATGGAGGTTAATATATTCAACATAGACTTTTGCAATCCAAAATGATAGTAAATTCCTGGCTGTACTATACGTATATCTTATTTTCTCGGAGTTTTCAAAAGTGAACGTGCATCTAGAGATAATGATGAAAAACATGAATGTTTTTTTAATCTTTGAAGTAATGCTTTTAAAGCCGTATGTGAAATTTGATGTTGCACAGCCCAGATAGCAAGATCATTTTTCAAATTGTCACCTGTTACATCTGCATCTTCAGATGCTAAATCAGTTTGCGATTCATAAGAATCGCTAACAGAGGACTGTTGCATGTTCAATACATTGTTACTACTTTCGTTCCACTCGTGAACATTATAATTTTCGATTACAGCATTTTCAGCAGCTTGAATGTTTTTTACTTCTGAATTTACTTTAGAAACGTTTTCCAAATGTTCTGTGTATTTATAAGTAATGTTACTATATGACACTGTAGTCGTATTTAATAAAGCATCGTAAACAATTTTGGATTCTTGTACGGCTAATCTTTTTAAATGTCGTTTTGACACACATGCAGCGTCTTTTCTTGAACGCTTTTTATCCATTTTTTTTCTTTTCTGTTAACATATTGAAGCTGATAAATATATTAACTATAATATATAATTTAATATTTAATTATTACGTCGATATTATATACACACACACACACACACACACACACACACACACACACACACACACACACATACATATATATAAATAACATATATATTAATAAAATTGATATTATAAAATAAAATATTGCTGTTAAAATTATCAAAATATAATATTATTGGTAAAATTGTAATTATACAGGGTGTCCTATTTAAAAGAATACATTGGAATATCTGAAGGGAAAGTATTTTAGAGAAAAATATTTCAAACAAAAAAATTGTATGGCTTCAAGAGAGATATAAAATAGTGAGCAAAATTTGATTCTTTGGATAATTCTTTGAAGGTTACATAAAGGTCAATTTCTTAAATGGGTTTTACTATTATATTTTTTACTGAATATTTTTGTAGCTTACCTTAAGAACTTTCCAAAATACTAAAGTATTTTTTGAGTTATATAAAGCTTGAAGTCTACAATTTTTTAACATAAAATGTAAAATATTTTGCAAAATATTCTTAAATATTTAAATAATCTAATCTTAATACTTTTATGCATGGAATAATGAGAGACTAATCAATTGGTGTAAAGAAAACACACAGTTGCTTTTAAGAAAAAGTACGCAGCTGCAAATTACTTGTTTAAAAAGCAACTGTTTTTTTTACATGAATATATTGATTTGATTATTCTGTGTATAAAAGTATTAAGATATAAGACTATCGAAAACTGAAAGTTTCCCAAGATATTTTATATTTTGTCAAAATATTGTAAACTTTAACAAAAATACTTAATTAATAAAAAATAACTTAATAAAAATGTTTTGGGGAATTTTCAAAATAAGCTGCAAGAATATGCTATAAAAATTAGAGATTCCATTTAAGAAATTGAAAATTTTTTTGTCTCCTTCAAAATAATTATCTAAGATCAAATCAATGGCACCATCTTATATGTCCCCCAAACAACTTTTGTCTAAAACCTTTTTCTCTAAAATGTTTTTTTGAGCAGATATTCCAGTGTATCCTTTTAAATGAGATATTTTGTTTACCTGAAATATCTCCGATTATTTTTAAAGATTACAATTTAAATGAAATATAATTTTTAATTTTTTAAAAATATATATTTTATGTTTTATTTATTTATTTATCATTTGTTTTATTATTTATTTCATTAAATTTATTTTATTATTTATTTTATACTTATATAAATATATTTCATACTTAAATATAAATACACATACACATAATAAAATAATACATAAATAAAATAATAAATAGTACAATAAAAATAAGAAAATAATCAATTCATTTACCTACTTTATAACTTTTAATATTGTAGCCAAAAATTATGTACAGTTTAAAATTTTCAGAAAACTATTTCTCATTATTTTTGAAAATCTTATTAAAAATAAAAATTGAATTTTTGAAATTTTAGTTTCAAATTTATTTTGCTTCTAACATTAGTATTATATAATTAGTACTTTTCAGTTAAATTATATACATAATTATATATATATTTGATACGTAAACATTTTTGTAAAATATAAAATAATTTAGTGTCGTAAAGTGAATTTAAATAAGACTTATAGTAATTTTAAATCATTTTTACAAATAATTGCAATAACAGCTAGTTTGCTTACACTAAAAAATATCATTAAAACTTACTTTTTGTTGTGATTTGTTGAGTCCGCAGTTTATATCACCTTGTTTTTATATTTCCTCGTTTTAAATATACATATATTGCATATATCCCATCTATATATGTATATATATATATATATATGTATACAATTTTCTTACTTCACAGAAACTATTAGATCATGAAGTTGATAATAATGTTCTTTTTGTGCGAACGCTGTAACATAGAATAATAATTTCACATAAAAATACATATTTTTGATAAATTAGCAGCATATAAATATAGAATGTGCCATATACATACAAAATTATATATTATTAACATTGAGGTCTAAAATTACACATAATATAAACTTAAATATTTACATTTATATTTTTAACTGATTTGAAAACATTAATATATATTTTTATATATATTTGTTATTTAAATCAATGCAAAGATGTGATTATAAACTTTACATGTAATGTAATTAAAAAATTAAATTTTTAAAGTTTATAATTGTCATAAATAATTTTATGTCTGTACAGAACATTCTGTATACATACAAAGTGTTCCAAAAGTCATAAATTTAAGAGCTCGTTAATCATGTTTTTAAGTAAAAAATGTCAATAAACTTATATTTGATTATCAATGTTACTGACATTCAAAACAGTTTTATTAATGCTAGGAATTCCATGATTCATCGTATTGTAATAACTCCATATAATAGTTCTGCTAATCAAAGATAAGTTTATATTGACATTTTTGACTCACAAAAACATTAACAAATCTTTAAACTTAACTGTATATCTTTTGGGACATCCTATGTATATTTTAAATCACATGTAAAGATATAACTATGAACGTAAAGATATAATTATGAAAGATATAAATATATGTATATGATAATAAAAAATCATATAAGATACGTAGCATTCCCTGTTGCTTCAGTATGATATAAACGGAATGAATTATATTGATGAGCTGTGTACATAAGAAATAAAAAAACAAGACAAAATGTAAAAGAAATATCAAAATGTTAGTTTTTTATTACAAATTATTTATACACACCTTGCTATACGCAATATTCCAGTTGTATATGTGTGTCTTTCCTATGTAGATTGTTTGCAAAAATAAATTTATATTATGCTTTTTACATGGCAATACTGCAACACAGATAAGAATAATAAGTATTTTTAACCTTATTTAATAAACTTATGAGAAAATGAACTATATTGTGAGGTTAATTTGCATTTTTGAGGTTAATATCGTAATTATTAAGTATTAATAAAAAATATAATAAATAAAATTTAGCTTTTATAAAATACCTTTTATATTTAATTTATTTGAGAATAAGAAGTATTACCTGCGATTATAATCACAATCGTATCACAGACGTAGCAAAGAATTACACGTTACACGTTACACGTACGTCGTCAGTGAAGAAGAAGGAAAAGACTTCTTCTTCTTCCTTTTTAGCAAAAATCAGCAGTTTTACTGAGTGCTGATTAGGCTGCCAGATTATCTTCTTTAAGAGGTTGAAATGAGTGTAAGTTCTTAATAGTCCGTATATACAACGGAACGCGCGGGAGAAAGAAAAATTTATTTTAGACGAAACACATCTGCACGTGTCGGTTATTGTCCTGTGGCAACTAGAAGGAAAAGACAAATGACGGCAATAGCGGAAATTACGTATCCAAAATGGCATACATATCCGCTCAAAAGTAAAAATGCACGTAATTCAATAGTATATTATGAGAATATACGAAAAATAATATACTATAAAAGATATTAAAAGTAAATTCTGAGAATATACGAGAATATACGAAAAATAATATACTACACAAAATGTTCTGATAATATCCTGAGAATATACGAAAAATAATATACTACACAAGATATTATAAAAATGTTCTGAGTATATTACGTACAGTACGTACATTCACAGAATGAGTATAGAATATTCGTACGATATCATGTGCTGTGTGGGTCTAATGTAGAATTAAATGTAGAATTTAACAATAATAACAAATATTCCGAAACCATGGATATTTATGAATCAAATGACTCCGAAAGCATGGATATTGATGATTCAAATGACTCCAAAAGCATGCATTATGATGAATCCATTGTTTTTGACAAATCGGTACAATCATTTCCCGATACAATGGATTCTGATATCCAAGAAATGCAATATCAGGTGTCAAATACAGATATATCCAATGTAAAAAATGGTGTCGAAGATGACGAATATTTTGTTGTAGAAACGATTGAAAAGGGCTCTTTGAATAAAGATGATATCAAAGAAAATTTGCCTGAAGGCCGTCGCATTGTCGACTTTGCTTTTCTATGGAAAGAAATCCGTAGAGAATATCAACATCATCAAAAAGGAGTAGAGTGTGGATTTAATTCTTGGACACTCGTAAACTCTTGTCGTCATGGGTTTAAGACGCAATTTTTCTTTTATTGCAAAACGTGCCATTACAAAACTAGCATTTGGTCAGAACCCACAGAGTCGGAAACATTAGATATTCATACGGCTACTGTAGTAGGAACAATTACAAGTGGAATTGGTTTTGCTCAACTGGAAGAGCTGTGTGCAGCCATGAATATTCCATCTATGTCCGAAAAAAGTTATATAAAAAATCGAGATAATATAATCGATGACTTTGAGAAAACAGCCTTAGAAAATATGAAAATGGCTGCCGAAGCTGAAAAACAATTAGCTCTTGAAGAAAACAAAATTATAAACGGCATTCCGTATATAACCGTAGTAGCAGATGGTAGTTGGGGGAAGAGATCGTATGGTACCACCTATGATTCACTTTCCGGTGTTGGTGCTATACTTGGTTATCGCACGAAAAAAGTACTTTTTGTTGGTGTCCGCAACAAATACTGCTGCATCTGTGATTCAGTGGAACGAAACGGGACAGAACCAAAAAATCATAAATGTTACAAAAATTTCGATCGTAATGAGACCTCTATGCGCATGGAGAGTGACGCCATTGTAGAAGGTTTTAAAAAGAGTATCGAAATGCATGGATTAATCTATAGAACACTTATTGCCGATGGTGATAGTAGCGTTTATCAGGCCATCCTTGATAGCAAACCATATAGCGAACAAAAGATTACTGTTAAAAAAATAGAATGCACCAATCATTTGCTTCGCAATCTATGCAAAAAGTTGAAAAATGTAGCAGGGACAACTCAACAAAAAGGAGTGAGTAGAAAGCGTGGTTTTGTTTTGTTACGAAATATTGTAAAAAATAACATATTGAATATACGAAGAGAGATAACAAAAGCAATAAATTTGCGAAAAAAAGAAAATATACCTGAACATAAGATGGCTATAGAATTACAAAAAGATATACTTAATATTCCTAGCCATATATTTGGCGAACATAAACGATGTAAGGAACGCGGTATAAGTGACTGTGATAAAACAAATAAAAATTACGTACCGTTTCTCAAACAGCACAGTCTTTATCAGAAAGTAGAGCATGCTATAAATTTTTTGAGCGGATATTCAGACAGTTTATTGGTACAAGTCACTAATAATCCTGTTGAATCGTTTAACGCGCAAATCTGCAAAGAAATTCTTGAAAAACGTCAATCAATCTAACAAAGGCGGTTATAATGTTAAAGTAGCGGGATCAGTTGTGCAACATAATACCCAACAAGTTCTCACGGAAGTGCATAAAAGTATGGGTAAAAATGTTCCTGCCCTTGTCGAGGCTCTGGAAAAACGACGGCAGGCAAAAGTTGCAAGAACCAGAGAATCTCGAAAGGGAAAGTCAAAAAAATATAAAAAAGAAAAAAGGACAGATAGTTATTATGGTTCGAAATCACGAAAACCAGATCTTCCACCTCATGTTTTTCAGCAATTTCAAAAAAATCATTTGAAAAAGTTGTCTGATAATGGGATAAATTGGAGACAAATCGAACGTGATACAACAAATCAAAGTGAATCAGATTTGTGGCATTCGTTGAGACAGGAAATGTTGACAGCGTCTAATTTTGGAATCGTATGTCGCATGAAACCGACAACATCTTGCGCTGCAACTGTAAAGAACATTTTGTTTCCTACGTCTATCGATACTGCGGCTATGAAATATGGTCGTGAGAGAGAAAAAATTGCAAAAAAAGATTTGGCCAAAATATTGAAAAAGGAGATTAAATCTTGCGGATTATTCATTGATATTGTAAATCCATGGTTAGGGACTTCTCCTGACGGACTCATAGATAAAGATGGTCTGGTAGAAATAAAATGTCCTCAATCAGCTGAGCATTTAACAGCGGAAGAGGCTGTAAAGCTACCTCAATTAAAAAGCATTTTTGATAAGAAGAATCAAGATAAGATGAATCAGAATCATAAATTTTTCTATCAAGTTCAAGGCCAATTAAATATTACGCAGCGAGATTATTGTATTTTCGCTGTGTGGACGTCAAAAAGCTTAAAAATGATACGTGTTGATAGAGATAATAAATTTTGGAATAGTAAAATGCTGCCCTTTTTAACACGTTTCTATTTTGATTGCATGCTGCCAGAAATTTTGGATAGTCGGCATAACAGACATATGCCCATTAGAAATCCAAAATATATAATAGAAGCTCAAGAAGTAGCCAAAAAATTAAAAAATCGTCGTGATATAGAAGACGAAAATATCAAAGAAAATCAATGTTGCAAATCCAATATTTTACCAATGGAAGCAACTTCTCCTGCTCTGAGTGCGGAACAAGATAACGATTGCATCGTTGTTAGTTTCTCGCAGAATAAAAAAGAGCTAACTAAAAAGGAAATGGCACAACAAAAAGATTTTTTTGATAATCGCTCTATATCTTATTTAACAGTACAGAAAAATGTATCACCTGTACATAGTTTAATAAACGACGATTCATTGGATAAATTTTTACGCGTGATAAAAGATAAATCTCACTTTGAAACACAAAGTGTGTTATATGTGGAATATCCTCATTTAATTGAAGCAAGTCGTAGCGACAAAAGCTTACAAATTATTGGAGGAAATTGCAGTAATCACTGGCGATGTATATTTTTTGACGGCACCATGCTTCGAGTGTACGACAGTTTACCCGATTGTACATACAACAAATTGGTGCCTAAAGAAAAAAATTACATTCATCGTCGTTATCCACAAATAAGTGCAAGTAATATAATATTTGAAAAGGTTCACGTACAACCTGATAGCACTTCTTGTGGAATTTATGCTGCAGCTTTCGCTACAACTGTTGCCTTAGGAGGAAATCCTTGTAATGAGAGATATTCCAATCGCGTGAAATATATGAGACAACATTTTCTTCATATTATAATAGAAAACGAATTGTCGCCTTTTCCTAACTTTTAATATTATTGAAAAGAAAATGCCTAAATGCAACTGATTTGTTTGCAATTGGAGAGACGAAAATACATATACAGCGTGTCCCATTTTAATCCATCCAGGCAAATATCTCGAAAACCAAGTCCGAGAGAGAAAAATGTTTCAGACAAAAGTTGTATGGTTTTAAGGGGGCCATAAGATGGTATCATTGGTTTGACCTTGAAGAGTCATTTGAAGATTACGCCAAGATCACTTTAATTTTTTTAAATAAAACACCCTATATATTTTTATATATTCTTGTAGCTCATCTCGAGATCTTTCCAAAACACTATAATAAAGTATTTCTTGGTTGAATACTTTTCGATTTATGAGGCTTGAAATAATTTCTTAATTTTACATAAACCATAAAATGTCTAGTAAAATATTCATTTTTCGATTATCTTACCTTAATATTTTTATGTACAAAATAATGAAAGGAATTAATTGGTGTAAAGAAAACATACAGTTGTTTTTAAAAAAAGATATGGAATTGTTAATTGCAAATTACATATTTTTTCTTTCAAACAATTATGTGTTTTCTTTACACCAATTGATTCCTCTCATTATTTTGTACATAAAAGCATTAAGGTAAGATAATCGAAAAATGAATATTTTACTAGACATTTTATGGTTTATGTAAAATTAAGAAATTACTTCAAGTCTCATAACTCGAAAAGTGCTCGATGAAGAAATATTTTATTATAGTGTTTTGGAAAGCTCTCGAGATGAGCTATAAGAATATGCAAAAATATATAGAGTGTTCCATTAAAAAAAATTGAAGTAACCTTCGCATAACCTTCAAATAACTTTTCAAGGTCAAACCAATGGTATCCTCTTATGGGACTTTTGAAACCATACAACTTTCGTCTGAAACATTTTTCTCTCTCGGGCTTGGTTTTCGAGATATTTGCCTGGATGGATTAAAATGGGACACCCTGTATATTGTGGTTGCGTTCTCACGGGAATGGGCCCATTCTATATTTCCAAAATTTTGTTATATTTTATAATATATTTTATTATTTTTGAGATATAAAAAATGTATGTGAATATTTTATATTTATACATTTTATATAGTTTTATATAAATATTATTGTATATAAATATAGTTTCATATAAATATATACAACAATACGTAAACTATAGATTACCAGTACTAACAGTAAATGTGCATATGAATGTAAATGAAGATAAATCAATAGAAAATATGTGATGTCTAATTGGCCGATATTCCTAGTTGAATCTTATGTTTGACCGTCTCATTTAACCAATGCTGCAATGAAATAATGCGGCCATTTCATTGAATGAGATCACAATCTCAAATATAAGATCGGACTATGAATAGCATCCATTGAACATATTGAGAAAATGTTTATTGCGACATCTGTCGAGCAATGTCGATAATATATATTACAGAAATTATTATTATCGATCCTATCGGAGTTCGGCTATCGCTCCAGCATCCCCTTAATTGCACAAGTTACCTTTTTGTATCATAAGAGTTAAATCGATTGGATTTTGTTTCGACAGAACTGTAGAACGTAAGAAATTGACATTTTCAAATACAATTGGTACATCGAGATAATTTTGCTTTTCTAACCAGCCGATCATTTGCCATATCAGAAAAAGATATCCTGTAGTCGGTAATAAATTTTTTCTATTAACGACATGCCCAGTCATATATGAAAATTCTTCCTCGAGTAAATTAATGGTAACAATTACTTCCCCAATATCAAGTTTTGTTTGTCCGAAATAATGACATACATACCAATCTTCGGAATGATCCCATCTGTAAAACGTGTTATTAATTTAAAAATATGTAAAACATTAGCTTTATTAGCGTTTAATGTCGTTAAAAATAATGCAAATTTAATTTTCTGTTTTTTTCTGTTTTTTTTTCTGCTATTTTTTGTAATAAACATAACGTTGAAGAATCTTATGTTACGTTAAACAAAATTTACCTTATAAGATGAGAAATCATTGATGTATTACGACTCACAGGAAACTTAACTTTCGGATATAATTTTGCGATTTGCAGCTGTAATCCTGCATTATAAAGTTTTCCAATTCCGTTCCTTTTATGCACAGGATAATGAGACAAAACTATTGGTACAAAGAAAACGCATGATTGTTTATAACAAAAAGTGCATTGCAAATTACACATTTTTTATTATAAACAATCATACGTTTTCTTTGCACCAATAGTTTTGTCTCATTATCCTGTGCATAAAAGTATTAGGGTAAGACTACCGAAAACTAAATATTTTACGAGATATTTTGCATTTTATATCGAAGTACTGCAAACTTTGAAGCCTTATAACTCAAAAAGTACTTAATGAAAAAACATTTGTCTGTAGTGTTTTGGAAAGCTCTCGAGATAAGCTACAAGAATATGTAATGAAAAATAGTGGGTTCAATTTAAGAAATTGAAGGTGACTTTTATGTGACCTTCAAATGACTTTCCAAGGTCAAACCAATGCTACCATCTTATGTCCCCCTTCACACCCTACAATTTTTGTTTGAAACATTTCTTTCTGAAGAGTGCTGTTTTCAAGATATTCGAGTGCATCGATTAAAATGGCCCACCGTGTATATTCTACATCTACTGCCCGATTCTGTATCTATAAATATATACTTATTTATTTATTTATTTATTTATAGACGGGATAATTAAGTCCCATTAGTACATATACGAGGTGTGTTCAAAAAAAAGGTGACTTTTCAAATTTCGCGGGCTACGTACATTCGATTTTGGAATTTTTTTTTGTTATGTTGGTACACATGTCCCCAACATATGTTGACATTATCAGCTGTTTTGCATGTTTGGTTTGTTTTTCACAGATATAAGGGTTAGACGTGTTTTGGTGTGTTTGGCGATGGATCAAAAAATCTGTATTAAATTTTGTGTGAAAAATAAAATTAAGTGCTCTGACGTACTTGAAATGTTGACTGCGGCATTTGGCGAGTCTACTCTGAGCAAAAAAAATGTTTACAAGTGGTACAAGCTCTTCACAGAAGGTTGAGAAGATGTTAATGACGATGCCCGCTCTGGACGCCCCAGCACCTCAACAACCGATGACAACGTCGAAGCAATGAAGAAAATTGTTATGGAGAAAATTGTTATCGTCGAATCACTATTAGAGAAGTTGCTGAGGATGTCGGCATATCGGTTGGCTTATGCCATGCAATTTTTTCGGGTGTTTTGGGCATGCAACATGTGGCAGCGAAGTTTGTTCCGAAATTGCCAGCTCACACGTCGTTGCTTGTTCATGATTTTTTGGCCAAAGTCAACACCGTAACCATGCCTCAGCCACCGTATTCATCGGACTTGGCCCCCTGCGACTTTTTCTTGTTCCCAAAACTGAAAAGACCCATGAAAGGACGGAGATTTGCCACGATTGAGGAGATAAAGACCGCTGGAAGAACTCGAGACCATACCAAAAAGCGCATATCAAAAGTGCTTCGAGGATTGGAAAAAGCGCTGGCACAAGTGTATAATATCTGAGGGGGATTACTTTGAAGGGGACAAAATAGATATTGATGAACAAATAAATATTTTTCGAGAAAAATAAAAAGTCACCTTTTTTTTGAACACACCTCTTACATTACAATTTTTTTACAGCGGAAGGGCTAGTATAAACATTTGGATAGAGAGCATCTAAATTTGTTAAGAGAGCCGTGAAAAAAATCAATTCGATTAGATATTTCGTTAGACAATAGGCATATTCGGTTAAGGGGTTTAAATCTGCCATAGGAGATACGGTGCGACTCCTCATGAAAGATAGAGTTAACTCTCAATGATTTGACAGGGGCGTGCAGTCCAATACGGTCAGTAAGATCAGGACAGGTTATATACCCATTAATTAATTTAAAGAGAAGTAGGATATCAAAAAATCTCCTTCTATTTTCCAGTGTTTCGAGATTAAGCAAATTCATTATTCAAACATAATTATGGTCCGAATAGTGCATAGGATTGTCCGTGAGAAAACTGACTCTCCGAAGAAAGCGGTGTTGAATGCTTTCAATCATTAAGCAATACTATGTTTGATATGGAGCCCACACCGTAACAGCATATTTAAGGTGTGGTCTAACCAAAGCGCAAAACAGTAACCTTAGTGTGGAGATATTATGAAAATATTTACATGAACGCATGAAGCCTAGTTTTCTGTATGCACGATTCACCAATGTCTGAATATGGAGTTCAAAAAACAGGTTCGAGCAAAAGATAACCCCTAGGTCACGAATGGAGTCAGCCGAGAGGGACTCCGTTTAAAAAATACACGTGCTTGTTTATATATCTTTTGCGGGTGAAGTGAATCACTTGGCATTTAGTTAAGTTAAAGCGCAAGCAATTCTCAGAATATCAATGATCAAGTAGATATCGGTAGAGATCAGACTGCAGAAGCCGCGCATCATCGGAGGTTGTAACACGGCCGAAAATTTTCAAGTCATCTGCGTATAACAGAAAATTACAGTTCTCAAATACATTCTTAATATCATTAATAAATATATTAAATAAGAGCGGTCCCAAGTGCGAGCCTTGAGGCATCCCCGAAGAAGCAAGAATGGTCCGAGAAAAGCAATTATTAAACTTAGCAACCTGCAGTCTATCCGTCACAAAATCCGATAACCATTTCAACCATAATCCGCCGATCCCAAATGCCTGCAATTTGCGTAATAATACGACGTGATCAACGTTGTCAAAAGCTTTCCAAAAGTTAGTGTATACCGCATCAATTTGTGAGCTCTCCTCAACGGCAGAAATTATAAAGTCATGGTAAATAAGTAGATTGGTTACAGTAGAGCGACCAGCCACAAAGCCGTGTTGCTCATCGATTAATGCATTTTTTGACAGTGCCGAGAGTTTTCCGGCAACAATGTTCTCGAAAATCTTTGGCATCGGGTTTTGTTTGCTTATCGATCTGTAGTTGGAGACTAAAGACCTATCACCATCTTTAAATACTGGAGTGACAATGGACAATTTCCACAAGCTCGGAAAAATACCGCACGACAAAGATCAACAAAATTTCTCAAAAATCAACCAGAGCACTCTCGACATTACAAAGTTACATGATGTAAGAAAAACTGGAAGAATGCCATCCGCACCCGGGGCAAAACCGTCACGCAGAGAATTAATGCTATTAAAAATGTCACCTATAGTGACATCGATGTTTAATATATTTAAGTCATGATTGTACCTCGACTTCCCAATACTGCTCCCATTACCAAGTGATTACACGGATTCAAAAAAGTTCGCAAAACAATTGGCAATCGCGGTACCGTCTTCAATAACACGGCCATTATGACAAATAAAAGGTGTTGACGACTTAAACAAGGACATGGAACTAATAAAGTTCCAAAATACTTTCACATTGCTAGAAATTGCATGTTCTGACCTCCGAATATAAACCTTCCAGCACTTCGACGAGAGAGAATTGCATCTGGCTCTTAACTGAGAGAATGCAAGATAGTCCGAGTAGCCCCATAAAACATTAAAATATACTTAGTATATACAGTGTATGTACATTTATGAGTAGTATAACAAGGAGAGTTCTAATCCAGGACTTCTCAGGGGGGGTGAGGCGCGAGGGGGAACCGCGGTGCGGGGGGAGTGACGTCACGCGCGGGGAAGGAGGAACCGCGGCGCGCGGAGGGTGACGTCACCCGCGGGGAAGGGGGATCAGCGGCGCGAGCGATGGACGAGGGGGTCCGCGAGGTGAAGGGGGATCCGCGGCGCGAGCGATGGGCGAGGGGGTCCGCGAGGTGAAGGGGGATCCGCGGCGCGAGCGATGGACGAGGGGGTCCGCGCAGTGAAGGGGGATCAGCGGCGCGAGAGATGGACGAGGGGGTCCGCGCGGTGAAGGGGGATCCGCGGCGCAACCGATGGACGGTGGTGTGAGAAGGACAGCGCTACGTATGAGAAAAGGACAGTGCAAAGTGTGAAGAGGACAGTGCTACGAGTGCAACAAGGATGGCGTTAACGTGGGAGAAGGACGACGCAAAGGTAAGTGAACAACGAGTATATGAAAGAGAGAGAACGATAGCGCCAAGACGACATGTACAAGAGAGAGAACGATAATATCGCGAGACTTGCAATTAGCGCGTGCGAGAGAAAACGATAGCGCGAAGACGACGCGTGCGAGAGAAAACGATAGCGCGAAGACGACGCGTGCGAGAGAGAACGATAATATCGCGAGACTTACAACTAGTGCGCGAGAGAGAGATAGCGCAAGGGACGGAACTCAAGGAGAGACGCGTAAATAATCACATTTTTTTATTGAAACAACATTTATTTTAAAATCTGTTATACATTTTTTCTGTGTCATAGCGCGAAAGATTACTTATTCTAAGCATGAGAGAAAGAGATAGACTTACAACTAGCGCGTGCGAGAGAGATTACTAATTCTAATCGTGAAAGATAGACTTAAGATTAACGCACGAGAGAGAACGATATCGCGATGCTTATAACTAACGCAGGGATGGGAACGCAAGGAGAGGCATACAAATAATTAGATTTTTTTTTTACGGATATAGAATATATAAAATTTATTAAAATGTGTACGTGATTTTATACATTTTGTGTGTGTGTGTGTGTGTGTGTATGTACTTAAAATTAAGATTAATAATAATAATATAATAATAATAATATAATAAAATAATAATATAATAATAATAATAATAATAATTTGGGGGTGCGGGGGGGGGTGGAGGGGCCAGGGGAGCCAGGTGAGGGGGCCGCTCCTGTAACAGAAAAAAGACACATCTCATTAGATTTTAATAATTTATTTTAGGATACTTTATAATATTGAAAGATACTTACAATGTTATTCATTTATTTAATATGTGCAAATGGGGCACATGTCACACGGCAGTATTAGAAGTAGAGATTTCCTGCACTCTTTGCATGACATATTATCTATGTTGCAATAAGCTGTGATTCTATGTAGCCGAACAGATGTAGCTTCCAGAAACATTTCCGATAGACTCAGAAAGCAATCGGCGCAATATCTCGATCCATTTTCCATGTAAAAATAGGAAATGCAACATATCTTCGTTGCCTCGCTCAATGTTAATATTTCGGGTAAGTCTAAATGTCGCTGTTTCTGTTGTACTAGTTCATCACCATCATCACTATTGTCACTATCGTAAGCACTGTCTGTCAAGGGTTCTATTTCAATATCAGACCCATCCTCATCTGCTAGATTGCCAATGTCCATATGGTTATCATCATCATCAATATCCATTTGATTATCTTCATCATCAATGATAATAATTTCTTCAATGTCCTCATCAGCGATAACATCTTCGTCTTCAATGTTGATGATGATTACATCTTCGTCTTTATCATCGATGAAAATTACATCTTCTTCGGCCATTGCACTAACGTAACACACAAGACTAACGAAACGCAAAGAACAACGAAATAATATTCTAATGTCGCAGACTCCTCTTCATTATATATCTTTTTAATATCTCGCGTCTCATTCCAACTAGAGCATCGCGTCTCATCTACCTCAGCATTTCTCTACATCTTTGGCGGAGCGTGTTGAGAAAAATTCTCGACTATTCTTATTCGTATGGAAGGAAAGAAATAAAATCATAGATTGAATAAAAATAATTATTTATTGCACGTATCGTAAAGAATATCATTTACAGCACATGTTAATAATTCGCAATCGATCAATGATTCACTGTCAAAGACATCACTCTCGCGTATCGTTTTTACAGCATCGCATACAGTAGTAATATTATTACGTTGTAATACAGTTTCAAATTGTTTAAATTTTTCATTTACGAGATACGTATTCTCGCATAACCAATTATGCATATGATCGATACAATTTTCAAAATTAAATAAATGTAATAATGTTTCTGGTTTCATGTACAACGAATTTTCGCATAATGCAAGTTTTACAATTTTCGATTGATACATTTCAATCGTTAAATCTCCAATTCTTAATGGGGGAGTAGTCGATTGTAGAAATTGTTCAACGTCTGCTTGCTTCCGCATCAACAAATTCCACGTTGAAAAGGACAATACTATTTGATTGCCTCAATTATCGCCGAGAATCAGTTCCACGTACGATACAGCTCCAACGCTTATTCCAACGTCCAAATACTTGTACGACGTCGGGGTTAGAGCGTACCTTCTTCCAAGTATGCGAGCCGCACGACGAGGCTGAATACTATAAAAATATAAATAATTATACAACAATATTAAAAATCAATAAGTAACAAATTTTTTAAACGATTTAAACTTACGTGTCGCATTTTTGCTTCTTACACGGTGGAGTTTCACCGTTTCGAATCGGAACGTAGAAATTCATATTTCTTCAGCGGTGAACCTTTCACACGCGCGATTGATGCAATACTGCAATCGTGTTAGAATCAATATCAATTCAAATAGTATCCCAAATTGTGATGTAGAGGGGATTATTGCTGACGCAACATTTTAATTTCCTCCAAAATTTTGTCGCGCCGATGTATGGCTGCGATGACATCATCATCTTCGGAACAAAGATTTAGCTGAAATTGCTAAAATCGAGCGCCGATGTATGGCTGCTCCTGATACAATCACGTCAAAATTATTCAAATGTACGTGACAAAACGGGAAATTTTCAAGGTTAAGATCTGCATCGAAACTAAGATTTAGCTGAATTTGCAAAAATCGAGCGCCGATGTACGGCTGCGCCTGATGCAATCACGTTAAAATTTTCAAATGTACGTGACAAATAGTGAAAAAATAATTGCCAAGGTTAAAATGTGTATCATCCCTAGACAAAGATTTAGCTGAATTTACTAAAATCGAGCGCCGATGTACGGCTGCGCCTGATGCAATCGCACCAAAATTATTCAAATGTACGTGACAAATAGTGAAAAAATAATTGCCAAGGTTAAAACATGCATCATCCCTAGACAAAGATTTAGCTGAAAGCGCTAAAATCGAGCGCCGATGTACGGTTGCCCCTGATGCAATCATGTTAGATTTTTCAAATGTACGTGACAAAACGTGAAATTATCAAGGCCAAATTGCACACGGTACTACGGGGAATTTTTTGTAAGATGAAATCGTTCTAGAATGTTCGATGATAAAACAATACATGAGACGGTATATAAATCATGATAGAGAGACGCACCCCACCAGTAGCTAAAGTGCATCAGACCTGTCATTAGAAACGCTAAATTTTGCAAGTGTACGTTAGCAATATGGAGGAGCAAATTTTGCGAGAACAATCCGCTTTGCTTGATTCATTGGAAAACTACATTGTGTGGGAGCAACGATGCGACGAGTACATCGAGTCGCTGGAAGAGCAAAGTCGAATCAAACGGCCGCGATTATCGATCGGATATCGACAATCACTGATTGCTCAGATCGCGCGCATCGAAGGTTTGAAAAATTCGGTACGTGGACGTTTCGTACACGGGGGTGCCGGATGTAGTGCGCGTCAAAATGCACTTGTGTGGCGCGAAATTGATACGGCGTTCGAGAGTCGCGTATCGACTGGTGCGGTGATAAACTATAATCACATTGAACCGCACCAATTTCTCGATGACGCTAAAGACATTGTGTTGGAGCATGTGCAGGACGCTTTAAAAAAACACAGCAGTGTAAAAGTGAACACTATATTCAATGGTGAATTTGTGTCGGGTGATAAACACGCGAATAAAAGTGTGAATACGAGAAACTATGAACTCTTTCGCACATCTGATTTACGCGAGTGGTACGAACGGCGCGTTATCGAGTCCACCCTAGCGTCTCTGGAAGAGTTTCAGGAACGCGATAGCGGGTGGGCATTGTCGCGAATACTGAACTTGACTGTAAATATAAACAAGTACAATCCCATGCGCGCGGGATGTCACATCAAGTTACCGCGGGAGATTATGATAAAGAGAGCGGTGGTTAACGTGCAATCAAAGGACAATGCGTGTTTCGCGTGGGCAGTGGTCGCCGCTCTGTATCCCGCCAAAAGTCATGCGGAACGGGAATCATCGTACCCGCATTACGCGACAGTGCTGAATCTCCGGGACATTGAGTTTCCAGTGACTGTGAATCAGATTAAGAAATTTGAACTTGCAAATAACATTTCAATCAATGTGTACGACATCGAAGACAAAAACATTGTCCCGATACGTCTTTCGCAGCAGAAACGGGATAAGCATGTGAATCTGCTGTACACTGAAGACGGCAACAGCGTGGGACATTTCGCTTGGATCAAGAATTTATCCAGGCTCGTGAGCTCGCAATTGAGCAAACACAATGGCCAAAGATATATCTGTGATCGGTAAGTTTATTTTATATTATTTGAATAATTATAAGTTATACACTTTGTTACATAAATCTTAATTAAAATTTTTTTCCTTTACAGATGCCTTCATTATTTTGATTCGAACGACAAGTTGCAGTCGCATACGGTCGACTGCGGAAAGCTAAACGATTGCGCTGTCCGGTTGCCGAGCGACAAGGACAAGTGGCTCGAGTTCAGCAACCCTAATCGAAAGGAGCGGCTTCCATTTGTGGTCTACGCCGACTTGGAATGTGTCCTGGCCAAGACGAAAGAAGAAAAATTATATCAACACCATCGGGTATTTAGTTTAGCTTATTATGTACATTGTTCGTACGATGACTCATTATCAGCGTATCATTCGCGTCGTAGCGTTGATTGTATAGCATGGTTCGCCGAAGACCTTAAAAATTTGGCGTTACGTGTAAAAAATATTTTAAAAACAAATGTCCCCATGGTAAATTTAACGTCCGAAGAGTGGGAGAAATTCCATAACGCCACTCGTTGTCATATATGCGAAAAACCGTTTACGCAAGATGATACACGCGTTCGCGATCATTGCCATCTGACCGGGCGGTACAGAGGTCCTGCACACTCAAATTGTAATCTAAATTATAAAGATTCTTTTTGCATTCCGATAGTGTTTCACAATTTATCCGGTTACGATTCTCATTTTATTATCGAGGAAATAGCCACAGCGTTCGAAGGGAAAATCGAGTTATTACCGATAACCAAGGAAAAATATATTTCGTTTACCAAAAGTGTTGATTTTAAAGAAGAATCAAAAAATCAAATAAAATTACGTTTCATTGATTCATACAAATTTCTCGCATCAAGTCTCGATAAATTGGCATCATTTTTGGACAAAGATAAACTCAAAATTTTAAAATCGGAATTTCAAAATTTATCTACCGAAAATTTCAATTTGTTAACGCGAAAAGGTGTATTTCCGTACGAATACATCGATTCCATCGACAGGTTGCATGATACATGTTTACCACCGCGCGAATCGTTTTACAGTTCCTTGACCGGTGAAACTGTATCCGAGAGCGATTACGCGCACGCCGAGAACGTATGGACGCGATTCTTCATTCAGACGCTAGGTGAATATAGCGACTTGTACCTCAAAATTGATGTCTTGTTATTAGCCGACATTTTCGAAAACTTTCGAGATAAATGTATCGAAAGTTACGGACTCGACCCCGCGTATTACTATACTCTCCCCGGATACACGTGGGACGCCATGTTGAAGCATACAAAGATCACGTTCGAGTTGCTTACAGACATCGACATGGTTATGTTTATCGAACGTGGTATACGCGGTGGTCTGAGCCAATGTTCGGGTAGATACGCTCGCGCTAATAACAAGTACATGGAGTCGTACGATCCATCGAAACCATCATCGTACTTGATGTACTTTGATGTAAATAATTTGTACGGATGGGCAATGTGTCAACCGCTGCCATATGCTGATTTTCGATGGGTCGACGATGTGTCAAATTTTGACGTATCATCCATCGCACTAGATTCGCCTACGGGCTATATCCTCGAAGTGGACCTCGAGTACCCGCAACATCTTCACGATGCGCACACTGACCTACCGTTTTGCCCGACACGTGACAAACCACCTGGCAAGCGAGAATTCAAGCTGCTTGCAACGTTATATGATAAGAAGCGTTACGTGATACACTACCGCAATCTGCAGCAGTGCACGCGGCACGGCCTTCGTGTAACAAAAATACATCGAATTTTACAGTTTTCACAATCTCCCTGGCTTCAAAATTATATAGAATTAAATACACATTTCAGAACATTGGCTAAAAATGATTTCGAAAAAAATTTATATAAATTAATGAATAATGCGGTGTTTGGTAAAACGATGGAAAATGTGCGCAATCGTGTCGATGTAAAATTATTAACAAAGTGGGACGGTCGGTACGGCGCAGAGGCGATGATCGCGAAACCAAATTTCCACAGCAGAAGTGTTTTTTCGGAAAACTTAATCGCTGTGGAATTGCGTAAACTCGAGGTGAAATTCTACAAGCCGATTTACGTGGGTATGTGCATCCTCGACATATCCAAGACATGTTTGTACGAATTTCATCACGAGTATATGACACCAATGTATCGCGACAAATGCCGGGTAATGTACACCGATACAGACAGTCTCATATATCACATCGAGTGCGAGGATGTGTATGAGAATATGAAACGTGACATTGTTAGATTCGATACGAGCGATTATGCGGTGGATAATGCGTACGGTATACCGCTTCTAAATAAAAAGGTGCCGGGTCTGATGAAGGACGAAAACAACGGTGCCATAATGACCGAATTCGTCGGGCTCAGAGCAAAGATGTACGCGTTACGAGTGAATGGGAAAAAGGATACGAAGAAAGTCAAAGGCGTCAAAAGCAACGTTGTCGCGAGAACGATAACGTTTGACGATTACACGCGGTGCTTGAATGAAGAGATTGAAATGACGCGTCAGCAGTCGTGTATACGATCTAAATTACACCAAGTATACACGATTCGCGAGACGAAAATTGCTCTGAGTCCGTACGACGACAAGCGATATATCGTACCCGATACCACCGATACGCTACCGTGGGGACATTATCAGATACCGTTGTAAATAAATGTATATATTTTATTTATTGTATATTTTGTACATAATCATGTATATATTTTGTACATTTTATATTATATATTTTTATATTTATATATATTTTATATGTTTCAATAAATGTTTACAACACATTATTTTTATGGATCCAAGAGTTGTATGATTTATCCATTCCCAACCATTTCACGTAAACCTCGTCACCCTTTTTTTGTAAAATTTTTTCCACGAGATATACGTCGGGATTGGTGACGCGTTGTAACTCATATTCGTAGAATCCTCCAGCGACGGGATTTCCCCGCGAATCTTCGAGTATAAATGTCGCGGGATTAGTTTTCTGCACCTCGATAATCTTAAAAACTTCGGTCGTCCAATTTGGTGTGAAACCTTTTTCAAAGATAGTCTTGTATTTGCTCACGCGTACCGAATCACCTACTTTAAATTTTGCAGGAGCCGCAATTTTTACGTTGCTGTACACAGTATTTAAAAGTTTTTCGGCGATCGTCGGAGTGACGTCGACAGGTCTCATACCGATGGTGCGATGTTTTCGCGTATTGTACTCTGCAACGAGTCGAGATAGTTCATCGATCCATTTATAATTTCCATTCAACGTAAACATTTTCCACATATTGTTTTTTAAAGTACGATTGAATCGTTCCACGACTGAGGCTTTCATAACGGAATATGTTGAGTAATGATTAATGTTGTGTTTCTTCATGAGTTTCTGCACACTTGAGTTGTAAAATTCTTTTCCCCTGTCGGTTTGAAAATTTTTCGGATATCTTTTATCGTCTCCAATAATCTTTGCGATCGTTTCGGACATTTCGTTCCCGCTCTTACTCTTGAGCGGTACGGCCCACGCATACTTGCTCAACACATCGATAACCGTGAGTATGTATTTATGACCCTTGTTGAGTCGAGAGTACGAACGCATGTCCACCACGTCCGCCTGCCACAGATCATCGTATCCGCGTACAATGACGCGTCTTCGTGGAAAATTTCTTCTCGCCGGAGCATGTAATTCCTCGACTAGTTGTCGCTTTTCGGAGATGTTTTTGTTCTTTCGCACGTTTGATCGAGGCATAATTAATATGCGATATTAGTATATCTCGCTTACTGTGTCGAGTTAGATGTTGCATATCTCAGCACATTCTTTATCTCATCCATCATTAATTGCAGCGCCTGCACGTTTGTTTCGAGCGCGATAATTTTTTGCTCAATTTCTCCCTGCCGATCTCTCAAAAGTTTATCCACGTATCGTTTGTTGACGACGTCGGTATCAACTTCCGGTTGCGCTACGCGTTGAATCTTGCGCGACCTTGCGTCAAAGCCGGTAGTAGTTTGGCAGAGAGCGTTATCGCGAACGTAATTTCTCAATAATCCATTCCATACATAGTACAAATTGTTCGACGTTCCCAATGATAATCCGAATTTATTAATCGACATTTCGGTACTGAGAACATTGACCGAATGACACGTATCGCCGACGCATAGTTTAATTTATAATAATGCCGGCCTCGCGAAGTTCTTCGATAATTGACAAGATTTCATTGTCGTGAGCATTGTTGCCGGCTCGACGCGAGGCGTCCAGCAATCGCAAACGATCCACCAATTCGTTGGGATCGTTCCAATGCACGTAATCGATTATGTTGTCGCTGAGCGTCATGGTGCGCGGCGCGTCTATACCTCTTCCCATTTTTCTATCGGGGAATAATGGTGCAATTATATATTTGTACTTGTACCCTTTATTAGTTTTAATAGGATTATTAACTTTGTTGTCACGTTTATGCGCATTTGTTATCTTTAATATACTTTGATATTTATGCAAATCATCTCGAGTATATTTTTTATGATTGGGAAATTTTTTAAAAATCAAATCGTAGATACCTTCGGTTCCCTTATATTTTATTCCATCGATAATTATATTATCTTCCTTGTCCACATCGAAACATTTATCACCTAGCATCATTCCTTCATTGGTAAATTTAACACCGTAGACGTAATCCATGCTCTTATTTTTATCAACACTCATAATATCTCCTATATATTTTTGCGCCAGTGGACCTAAATGCTCTCGGAACGTTTTCTGACCTCCGGATGTTTCTAATTCATGCCGGACCGATGTTACAAACGAATCGGGTGTGGTCTCGTAAATTTCTTTGGCGGATGTGGGTGGTATTGTTTGACGCGGTTGTACTTTTATCGGAGTAGAAACAGTAGCCATATTAGAAAATTGCTTCCTTCGCTTTGATCGATTCGGTGTCGAATATATCGGTGAATCGTTTATCGGCATATTTATCCGTGCTCGCTTTAGTCCTTGCTTGGACTCTTTTATTTTTTCCTCATGCTTCTCACCAAACGTCAAACTCAACGGTTCGATTTTCGACGCATCAGATTCCACAGTATTTTCGACAAGCTGTTTTAAAGGCTCGGTAATCGGTTTAAATTGTCTTTCCAATATGAGATCTTCCTCCATTTTACCAGTTTTCAAAGCGCGATATTTTTTGCGAATCGATTCGCTCGTTTTTGCAATCTCTGTCACAATCTTTTCACGATCGTCGTTCATGATGCTCGATCGATGTGTCGATGATGACTGATCGCTTTATGGTATCGCGAAATCATTAAATCCCCTTCTATATCGTCCATTGATCAACATACTATCTTTATCAATGACTACGAAGCCATATTTACGTTGCCAACATTTCTGACACAATGCATGGAAATCGTCATAAGACATATCGGTATTCACGTGATCGTTGTACACATGTTTCAAATTTGTGCCGTCTTGTTTAAACAGGATCAGCAGGTTCGCGTTGTCGCGTATAAGATGCTTAGGTATCTTGGCGTACGTCTGACAAAGATAGAAACAGTCAACGCTCGAGTGTCGACCCATTGCAAAGTACTCTCTTATCGTATCCTGCTTGTCGCATGCCACGTCATCAAAGATAAAGATGGAATTCGGAAGCGCCTCACTCGGTGGAATGACATCGCTGTTATTAGAGAATGTAAAGTATCCGATTTCATCTATAGGTGCTAGTAAATTTTCCAAGTATTTGTATTTCGGTTGTTGAAGCGATTTCGAGTATACGTACACGTTCTCGAAACGTACACCGTGCGGACTTTCTATCAAACTAATCAACACGTTTGTCTTACCACAATTTGAAGGGCCGCAAACGATACCGCGTATAGTAGTCGGCAGCATGTTTCCATGCTTGCGTACTTTTTTCTCCGATATTAGTCTATCATCGAAATTTGATACTTTGATTACTCGCGCTTGTCGCACGAACCGCATGTTTTCTCTTTCAAATCAATTTTGCGAATGATCGCGAGGGGAGACCTATTTATAGAAGTGTCTCGACTCGAAACCGGTCAGTATCAAAAATGTTTCTCCTTCTGTCGGATGAGAGAGACATTCTCGGGCTTACCACCCAACAACTGCAGTATATCCCAAAGATTTTATTACTTCAAAATTTTGGTGATTACGTGGAACGATTGTGGGACAAGCTTCCAGAATATATAAAGGCTGATTCGGAGGTTCGACAATATCGTTCGTGCATGCGACATTACAACCAGCCGTGCAGCAAACACACATTGACGGTCCACCACCGTTGATAAAAGATTGCTACGAATGTCAGCGAGAATTGTAAGAGGTAGCGGTCTCTTAAATCGTGCGATAAACGCGCTTCCCATCGAATTACATATTCCCGGTTATCAGTTTTGCGGGCCGGGAACTCGATTAGAGAACGATTGGCTAGAGGTGATCGAGGCATCAATCCATTGGACGCGGCGTGTCGTGAACACGACATTGCTTACGCGCGAAGCAACGACCTCGACCAACGTCACATCGTATCCGCATACTAGCTGCAAGAGCGCGTAAGAACGTCATACCGCGAGGATACTCTCGGTGAAAGAGCAGCCGCTACGACTGTTTGTGGCGCAGGATGAAGGCATAAGACAAAACTCGCATGGGATGAAAAAGCCATCGACGACAAAGAGAGGAAGAAACGAATACTCCAGTAGCGAAACGTGTGGTATTTTACCACTTTTA